>NW_028318280.1:765000-797500 GCF_062004578.1 Staurois parvus
TTTTTTTTTAAACATCTTTGGCATTTTTGCATTTTTTTGTAATCCTTTGCAGTTTTAGAATTTTTTTAACCCTTTGCAATGTTTGCTATTTTATTTTTAACCCTTTGCAATTTTTGCATTTTTTTTTTCTTAATCCTTTGCAATTTTTGCATTATTTTTAAAATCTTTGCAATGTATGCATTGTTTTTTTCAATCCTTTTTTAATTTTTGCATTTTTTTTAAATCCTTTGCAGTTTTTGAATTTTTTTTAACCCTTTGCAATTTTTGCAGTTTTTTTCTTAATCCTTGACAATTTTTGCACTTTTTAAAAATCCTTTGCAATTTTTGCAATTTTTTGTTAACCCTTTGCAAATTTTGCAGGTTTGTTTAACCCTTTGCAATTTTTGCATTTTTTAAAAAAAATCCTTTGCAATTTTTGCATTTTTTTAAAATCTTTGCAATTTTTGCATTTTTTTTAACCCTTTGCAAGTTTTCCATTTTTTTTTAATCCTTTGCGATTTTTGCAGTTTTTTTTTATATTTACCATTTTTGCATTTTTTTTAATCCTTTGCAATTTTTGCATTTTTTTTTAGTGTTTGCAATTTTTGCATTTTTTTTTACCCTTTGCAATGTTTGCTATTTTATTTTTAACCCTTTGCAATTTTTGCATTTTTTTTCTTAATCCTTTGCAATTTTGCATTATTTTTAAAATCTTTGCAATGTGTATGCATTGTTTTTTTCAATCCTTTTTTAAATTTTTTTAAATCCTTTGCAATTTTTGCATTTTTTTTTAACCCTTTGCAATTTTGTATGTATTTTTTTTTACCCTTTTTGAATTTTTTTTAATCCTTAAAAAGCAAAACCCATCAAAAACGCATGTGCAAAAACACAAAAAAGCACTCCTGAAACTCCAGAACGCAAACTGCTTAGGTGTAAACCTTGTTATAAAGGCTGCTTTTAGGTCCTATGATCATCGGTTCCACCTGGTGGCCATAATGTGGTATATACCTGAAATTTCCTATGATCATGGGCTCTATCTAGTGGCCATAATGTGGTATATTCCTGAAATCACTTTTGATCCTCGGCTCCATCTAGTGGCCATAATGTGGTATATTCCTGAAATTTCCTATGATCGTCGGCTCCATCTAGTGGCCATAATGCGGTATATTTCTGAAATTTCCTATGATCGTCGGCTCCACCTGGTGGCCATAATGTGGTATATTCCTGAAATTTCCTATGATCATCGGCTCCACCTGGTGGCCATAATGCAGTATATCCCTGAAATTTACTATAAACATTGGCTCCACCTGGTGGTCATGATGCGGTATATTCCTGAAATTTCCTATGATCGTCGGCTCCATCTGGGGGCCATAATGTGGTATATCCCTGAAATCACTTTTGAACCTCGGGTCCATCTAGTGGCCATAATGTGGTATATCCCTGAAATCTCATATGATCGTCGGCTCCATCTGGTGGCCATATTGCGGTATATTTCTGAAATTTCCTATGATCATCGGTTCCACCTGGTGGCCATAATGCAGTATATCCCTGAAATTTACTATGAACATCGGCTCCACCTGGTGGCCATAATGCAGTATATCCCTGAAATTTCCTATGATCATCGGCTCCACCTAGTGGCCATAATGCGGTACATTCCTGAAATTCCTCAGTCAGAAAAATACTGCAGTATGGCCACTAGATGGCCAGTATGGCCACTGTAGTTTTCTGCAGGCAGCCTGTAGTGGGTGGGATCTGCAGGCAGCCTATAGTGGGCGGGGTCTGCTGGGCTCCTCCCACAGCTCTGCTCTCTCCTTGTACAAGGTGCCTGGTCTTTTTCCGCCCCTTCCTGTAGTTTTCTGCAGGCAACCTGTAGTGGGTGGGATCTGCAGGCAGCCTATAGTGGGTGGAGTCTGCTAGACTCCTCCCCCAGCGGTGCTCTTCTTGTGCAAGGTTCCTGGTCTTGTCTCTGCCCTCTCCTGTAGTTTTCTGAAAGCAACCTGCAGTGGGTGGGGTCTTCAGGCAGCCTATAGTGGGTGGAGTCTACTGGGCTCCTCCCACATCTCTGCTCTCTCCTTGTGCAGGGTGCCTCGTTTTGTCTCCGCCCCCTACTGTAGTTTTCTACAGGCAACCTGTAGTGGGTGGGATCTGCAGGCAGCCTATAGTGGGTGGAGTGTGCTGGGCTCCTCCCACAGCGCTGCTCTCCTTGTGCAAGGTGCCTGGTCTTGTCTCCGTCCCCACCAACATTTGATTGGCTGAGGAGTTTTTCTCCCGGACAGATACATATTTCAGGACTTTTTAGAATATAATAAAACTGAACTCCGGGATAAACCAATATTGTCTACATACTGGAGCCAAACGTATTTCCACTTGAATCCTGGGGGGTCGATTTACGGAAAATTCACTGTGCGCATGCTTCAGCTTTACAGCCCTCACAAATAATCCCCGTCTTGTGTTTAATATGTGTGTTTCTGAAGGTGGCAAGCCCCATCTAGTGGCCATAATATGGTATTTTCCTGAAATACTGCTCTCAGGAAAATAGCATGTTATGGCCACTAGATGGAGCTGCTGCTCCCAGGAAATACACGTATTAGACACGTTATGGGGATCATTTGGTAATAGACCCCAAAGTACTGAAACGATGGAATGTTCGATGGAATGTACAGGACGGTCAGGAAATAGTGTTGTCAGACTGGGAAGTAGCAACGGCATTGTCCATATCTCTCCAAAAGATCCATTCCAGAGACAAAGTCAGTGCACTGAGCCGCTGAGAGCGCCCTCTAGTGTCCACTCTACAGATCTATATTTCAAATGTATGTCCAACCATGTTTTTGGAAAGACTGGGCAAGGGTTGGAGCCACTGCAACGATGTCCCTGCATGCAATAAAGGGAGGGAACGGGGTGACCTCATCATTGGGCTGTTGCTTCTTTATTGTCCAATCACAAGCTTGGGGGCTGGTCCGGGATCAGGCTTTACGATGTAACTGCAGTGTGGTCTGGGACCTGGATCACAAATGATGAACAGAATGACAACGCCCGGGTCAGAATACATTGTAGTCATCTATGTAGCAAGAAGGGCGGGCACAGGGATGATCTCATCAATGTCCTGTTGCTTCTTTATTGTCCAATCACAAGCTTGGGGGCTGGTCCGGGATCAGGCTTTACGATGTAACTGCAGTGTGGTCTGGGACCTGGATCACAAATGATGAACAGAATGACAACTCCTGGGTCAGAATACATTGTAGTCATCTATGTAGCAAGAAGGGCGGGCACAGGGATGATCTCATCAATGTCCTGTTGCTTCTTTATTGTCCAATCACAAGCTTGGGGGCTGGTCCGGGATCAGGCTTTACGATGTAACTGCAGTGTGGTCTGGGACCTGGATCACAAGATTGATGAACAGAATGACAACTCCTGGGTCAGAATACATTGTGGTCATCTATGTAGCAGGAAGGGAGGGCACAGGGAGGAACTCTTGCTTCTTCATTGTCCAATCACAAGCTTGGGGACGGGGTGGACTGACAACTTATGGGGCCCCCGGGCAATAGGGGATCATGGGGCCCCTGTGCCCTTGCCCAAACTCAAAAAAGCTTATGAAAAAGGTACCAGGGGCATCTCATGGGACCCCCTACTGATCCCGGGCCCTCGGGCAGTGCCCGAGTTTCCAAATGGTCAGTCCACCCCTGCTTGGGGGCTGGTCCGGGATCAGGCTTTACGATGTAACTGCAGTGTGGTCTGGGGATGGTCTAGGACCTGATCACAAATGATGAAATGAATGACAACTCCTGGCTCAGATTAGACTGTTCACACATGTGTCATTATGTTGTACATCTGAGGCAAAGTCAATGCACTGAGCTACTGAGAGCGCCCTCTAGTGTCCACTCCACAGATCTATATTTCAAATATATGTCCAACCATGTTTTTGGAAAAGACTGGAGAAGAGTTGGAACCCCATCAGGATTTTATTGCATGCAGGAAGGGAGGGCACAGGGATGATCTCATCAATGTCTTGTTGCTTCTTTATTGACCAATCACAAGCTTGGGGGCTGGTCCGGGATCAGGCTTTACGATGTAACTGCAGTGTGGTCTGGGACCTGGATCACAAGATTGATGAACAGAATGACAACTCCTGGGTCAGAATACATTGTAGTCATCTATGTAGCAAGAAGGGCGGGCACAGGGATGATCTCATCAATGTCCTGTGCTTTTTATTGTCCAATCACAAGCTTGGGGGCTGGTCCGGGATGAGCTACTGAGAGCGCCCTCTAGTGTCCACTCCACAGATCTATATTTCAAATATATGTTCAACCATGTTTTTGGAAAAGAATGGCGAAGAGTTGGAACCCCATCAGGATTTTATTGCATGCAGGAAGGGAGGGCACAGGGATGATCTCATCAATGTCTTGTTGCTTCTTTATTGTCCAATCACAAGCTTGGGGGCTGGTCCGGGATCAGGCTTTATGGTGTAACTGCAGTGTGGTCTGGGACCTGGATCACAAGATTGATGAACAGAATGACAACGCCTGGCCCAGAATACATTGTAGTCATCTATGTAGCAGGAAGGGTGGGCACAGGGATGATCTCATCAATGTCCTGTGCTTTTTATTGTCCAATCACAAGCTTGGGGGCTGGTCCGGGATCAGGCTTTACGATGTAAATGCAGTGTGGTCTGGGGATGGTCTAGGACCTGATCACAAATGATGAAATGAATGACAACTCCTGGCTCAGATTAGACTGTTCACACATGTGTCATTATGTTGTACATCTAAGGCAAAGTCAATGCACTGAGCTACTGAGAGCGCCCTCTAGTGTCCACTCCACAGATCTATATTTCAAATATCTGTCCAACCATGTTTTTGGAAAAGACTGGAGAAGAGTTGGAACCCCATCAGGATTTTCTTGCATGCAGGAAGGGAGGGCACAGGGATGATCTCATCAATGTCTTGTTGCTTCTTTATTGTCCAATCACAAGCTTGGGGGCTGGTCCGGGATCAGGCTTTATGGTGTAACTGCAATGTGGTCTGGGACCTGGATCACAAGATTGATGAACAGAATGACAACTCCTGGGTCAGAATACATTGTAGTCATCTATGTAGCAAGAAGGGCGGGCACAGGGATGATCTCAGTGTCCTGTTGCTTCTTTATTGTCCAATCACAAGCTTGGGGGCTGGTCCGGGATGAGCTACTGAGAGCGCCCTCTAGTGTCCACTCCACAGATCTATATTTCAAATATCTGTCCAACCATGTTTTTGGAAAAGACTGGAGAAGAGTTGGAACCCCATCAGGATTTTCTTGCATGCAGGAAGGGAGGGCACAGGGATGATCTCATCAATGTCCTGCTGCTTCTTTATTGTCCAATCACAAGCTTGGGGGCTGGTCCGGGATCAGGCTTTACGATGTTTGTGCAATGTGGTCTGGGACCTGGATCACAAGATTGATGAACAGAATGACAACTCCTGGGTCAGAATACATTGTAGTCACTATGTAGCAGGAAGGGAGGGCACAGGGAGGAACTCTTGCTTCTTCATTGTCCAATCACAAGCTTGGGGGCTGGTCCGGGACCAGGGGTTATGGTGTAACTGCAGTGTAGTCTGGAATCTTGCAGTGTAGTCTGGAACCTTGCAGTGTGGTCTGGAACCTTGCAGTGCGGTCTGGAATCTTGCAGTGCGGTCTGGAACCTTGCAGTGCGGTCTGGAACCTTGCAGTGCGGTCTGGAATCTTGCAGTGTGGTCTGGAACCTTGCAGTGTGTATGGGGGGGAGGGATGTTATAAATTGTATCAGTCAGGTTTTGATCCATTGTTTCTGTTCCCTTTGAATGCTCATTATGTACAGAACAGAGTCGATGGGCCGCAGATGCCGATGGCGGGAGACGAACACATGTCAGTTCTGTGGAGGAATGTCAGGATTCGCTCATTAACACTCGGGGAGACGTGAGAGAGCTGAGTCCTGTGATTGGCCGCGTTAGTCGTTGCCGCGGGATCCGGGGAAGATGGAGAGCTATTCTGGTAATAAAAGGAAATTAAGGAGCTGATGGGGAGAATCTCCGCACCTGAGAATCAGCCGCCAGCCAATGAAAGGACGAGCAATGGCTGACACGTTCATCGAATTTACAGCACTGACATCCCTCGTCCTCCTTACAATGGGCCGCTCATCAAATATGGATTGTATGTTATATGTAAGCGTGTCAGCGTAACCCACGAATGGGCTCCCACAGAAATCGCAGTGGACCCCCCTGACAATCTGCTTTTCTCTCCGGAAGGACAGCACCATATTTGCTAAGTCATCATCCAGGGTCACAATCACCTTCCTGGAATGAGATGTCAGCTCGGAGATGGAGCAGATCCTGGTGACTGTGCAATTGTGGGCAGTGTTCACAAATGTCTGACGCAGATCAGCCTCTGCTGCAGTCTCTCACCCTTTTGTACTTGCTACAAGGTTATATTGTATAGTCTGAGTGATCGCTATAAGTTATGCAGATACTGGCAGTGTTCACAAATGCTGACACAGATCAGCCCCTGCTGCAGCCTCTCACCTTGTTACTTGCTACTAGGTTACATTATACAGTCTAAGTGATCACTATAAATTAGGTAAATCCTGGTGCCTGTGCAGTTACTGGCAGTGATCACAATTATCTAACGCAGATCAGTCCCTGCTGCAGCCTCTCACCTTATTACTTGCTACTAGGTTACATTATACAGTCTAAGTGATCACTATAAATTATGCAGTTACTGGCAGTGTTCACAATTGGCAAACACAGATCAGCCCCTGCTGCCACCTCTTACCTTGTAACTTGCTGCAAAGTTACAATATACAGTCTAAGTGATCACTATAAATCATGAAAATCCTGCTGTCGGTGTAGTTTTTGGCAGTGTTCACAAATGTCTAACACAGATCAGCCCCTGCTGCAGCCTCTTACCTTGTTATTTGCTGCAAAGTTACAATGTACAGTCTAAGTGATCACTATAAATTAGGTAAATCTTGGCACCTGTGTAGTTTTCGGCAGTGTTCACAAATGTCTAACACAGATCAGCCCCTACTGCAGCCTCTCACCTTATTACTTGCTACAAGGTTACGTTGTATAGTCTGAGTGATCACTATAAATTATGCAGTTACTGGCAGTGTTCACAACTGTCTAACACAGATCAGCCCCTACTGCAGCCTCTTACCTTGGTACTTGCCACAAACTTACAATGTACAGTCTAAGTGATCACTATAAACGATGAAAATCCTGCTGCCTGTGTAGTTTTTGGCAGTGTTCACAATTGTCTGACACAGATCAGCCCCTGGTGCACCCTCTCGCTTTGCTGCAAAGATACATTGTACAGTCTGAGTGATCACTGGGACGTGAGAAGCGCTTCTTCCACCCTGCAGCACACAATGGCATGGTCTCAGCTCAGGCGTAGTCACTTTTAATGATGAGATTATTCCTGCAGAGCGATGATGTTAGTAAATGATCCGCTATGAATGGCGCCTCCTAGTGTGTGAACCCCTGTACATCGTTCCCTTTACCCAGACGGCTCTATAATAAATTGCATGTAGGCGACTGTGGCCCCTCCCCATCGAATATTCACTGGTTGTAGGCATGCCAACTAATCGATAGTAAGGGGTATAGATGTAAAGATAATATCTGGATCCGTATCCAAGAATCAAGAAGCTGGTCGCTGCTGCTGCTGGTGAAAAGTGTTTAAATATGTTCATCAATGGCCACAAAGTATATACATTTACATTGTGTGTACTAAATGCCTTTGCAAACCCAGATATTACCATGTAAAAGAAGCAATGACATCAGCCATCTCCCCCACTACAAACTGCCTGCAGAAAACTAGGGGAGGGGAGCGGAGACTTGACCAACCTGTCTGCTGACAAGAATCCTGCTGATAGGAGGAGAGAACAGAGTGACAGAGAGAGGAGTTCATCACTGTGCTGCTTCTCCTTTCACTGTCCGGTCACAGCTTGGGGGCTTGTCCGGGATGATTTAGGCTCTGAAGAAGTAGGCTGAATCAGGCTGATAGGAGAACAGAGCAGAGTGACAGAGAGATGAGCTGATCACTGTGCTGCTTCTCTTTCCACTGCCCAATCATAGGCTGGGGCAGATCCAGGGTAACCTGGGCTCAGAAGAAAGAAGTGTAAGCTGATAGGTAGAAAGAACAGAGTGACAGAGAGATGAGCTCATCACTGTGCTGCTTCTCTTTCCACTGCCCAATCATAGGCTGGGGCAGATCCAGGATAACCTGGGCTCAGAAGAAAGAAGTGTAAGCTGATAGGTGGAAAGAACAGAGTGACAGAGAGATGAGCTCATCACAGCACTGTTTTTCTTTTCACTGTCCAGTCACAGCTTGAGACAGGTAAAGAGTGTCCCGGGCTCAGAGGAAATAGCTTGAATAAAGCTATTAGGAGGAGGGAGCAGAGTGGCAGAAAGATGAAATAATCACTGTGCTGCTTCTCCTCCCACTGTCCAATCACAGGCTGGGGGCAGGTCCAGGATAACATGGGCTCAGAACTAAGCGGTTGAATCATGGTGATAGGAGGAGAGAGCGGAGTGATAGAGAGACGAGCTCATCACTGTGCTGCTTCTCCTCCCACTGTCCAATCACAAGCTGGGGGCAGGTCCAGGATATCCTGGGCTCAGAAGAAGGCGATCGAATCATGCTGATAGGGGGAGAGAGCAGAATGACAGAGAGATTAGCTCATCACTGCACTGCTTCTCCTTTCACTGTCCAGTCACAGGCTGTGGGCAGGTCTAAGATACCCTGGGCTCAGAAGAAGGCAATCAAATCATGCTGATAGGAGGAGAGAGCAGAGTGACAGAGAGATGAGCTCATCACTGCACTGCTTCTCCTTTCACTGTCCTGTCACAGGCTGTGGGCAGGTCCAGGATACCCTGGGCTCAAAAGAAGAAGGCGATTGAATCATGCTGATAGGAGGAGAAAGCAGAGTGACAGAAGGATGAGCTCATCACTATGCTGCTCCTCCTTTCCCTGTCCAGTCACAGGCTGGGGCAGGGGTGGACTGACAACTCATTCGGCCCCCAGGCAATAGGGGATCATGGGGCCCCGTGTCCTTGCCCAAACTCAAAAAAGCCTATGAAAAAGGTACCAGGGGCATCTCATGGGGCCCCCTACTGACCCCGGGCCCTCGGCCAGTGCCCGAGTTTCCAAATGGTCAGTCCGCCCCTGGGCTGGGGGTAGGTCCAGGATACCCTAGGCTCAGAAGAAGGCGATCGAAACATGCTCATAGGAGGAGAGATCAGAGTGACAGAGAGATGAGCTCATCACTGCACTGCTTCTCCTTTCCCTGTCCAGTCACAGGCTGTGGGCAGGTCCAGGATACCATGGGTTCAGAAGAAGGTGATTGAATCATGCTGATAGGAGGAGAGAGCAGAGTGGCAGAGGGATGAGCTCATCACTGTACTGCTTCTCCTTTCACTGTCCAGTCACAGGCTGTGGGCAGGTCTAGAATACCCTAGGTTCAGAAGAAGGTGATTGAATCATGCTGATAGGAGGAGAGAGCAGAGTGGCAGAGGGATGAGCTGATCACTATGCTGCTTCTCCTTTCCCTGTCCAGTCACAGGCTGGGGGCTTGTCCGGGATTCTCCTGGGGTTGAATGATGCCGGCCATCACGCTGGACATCTAGCGGCAGAAAATGAGTCTCTGGATTGAAGCTGAACATTGCCGCAAAGGTTGCTTTTGGTTACTTTGTCTTCGTTTTTGATCCGGTTGTTTTCAGCCGGTGTTCCGCTTTAAGCGCAGTTGGCACGCCGTCGCGATCATCTCACCATCACGCGGCAGACGATAAAACAATGGAGTATCATTCCGCGGTGTGAAGTTGTAATACTCTCATCTGTGAGAGACGAGCGTTTATTGTGTCATCTGATTATCTTTTTTTTTTCTGTATTTCTAGCAATGCAAACCAGCGCTGGATTCTCGCACTCCCGGCGGCAGATGGTTCAGGAGACAGGAGAGCGCGAACCGCGGCTGCGGAGTCTCAGGGACGCCACTTGATTACATTTAAATTTCACCAACCTTTCTCCGCAAACATTCCCATTCACAGGGATAATTGGAAGTCCTTGGGGGTGGGGGGGGGGAAGAAGGTGAAGTGCGAGCTTTGAATTTCCTCTTCATTCTTTGCATAGAAATGTTGCGTTTTCTGAGCTCGCCGTGTAATAATCAGCCGTTCTTGGAATCACGCGCACGGGGGGGGGGGGGGGGGGGTGCAGGGAAGGAGGATGGGAACATCACACGCACTCCTAGATAGGAGGAGAAGAAGGTGATGCTCAGCGCCGGCCGCATGCTTCTCTGACATGTACTGGGGATGGATCATTGCAACGATCCTGACATGTACAGGGGATGGATCATTGCAACGATCCTGACATGTACAGGGGATGTATCATTGCAACGATCCTGACATGTACAGGGGATGTATCATTGCAACGATCCTGGTATGTACAGGGGATGTATCATTGCAACGATCCTGACATGTACAGGGGGATGGATCATTGCAACGATCTTGACATGTACAGGGGATGTATCATTGCAACGATCCTGGTATGTACAGGGGATGTATCATTGCAACGATCCTGACATGTACAGGGGGATGGATCATTGCAACGATCCTGACATGTACAGGGGATGTATCGTTGCAACGATCCTGACATGTACAGGGGATGTATCATTGCAACGATCCTGATATGTACAGGGGATGTATCATTGCAACGATCCTGACATGTACAGGGGGATGGATCATTGCAACGATCCTGACATGTACAGGGGATGGATCGTTGCAACGATCTTGACATGTACAGGGGGATGGATCATTGCAACGATCCTGACATGTACAGGGGATGGATCGTTGCAACGATCCTGACATGTACAGGGGATGTATTGTTGCAACGATCCTGACATGTACAGGGGATGGATCATTGCAACGATCTTGACATGTACCGGGGGATGTATCGTTGCAACGATCTTGACATGTACAGGGGGATGGATCGTTGCAACGATCCTGACATGTACAGGGGGATGGATCATTGCAACGATCCTGACATGTACAGGGGATGTATCGTTGCAACGATCCTGACATGTACAGGGGATGGATCATTGCAACGATCTTGACATGTACAGGGGGATGGATCGTTGCAACGATCTTGACATGTACAGGGGGATGGATCGTTGCAACGATCCTGACATGTACAGGGGGATGGATCGTTGCAACGATCCTGACATGTACAGGGGGATGGATCATTGCAACGATCCTGACATGTACAGGGGGATGGATCATTGCAACGATCCTGACATGTACAGGGGGATGGATCGTTGCAACGATCCTGACATGTACAGGGGATGGATCATTGCAACGATCCTGACATGTACAGGGGGATGGATCGTTGCAACGATCCTGACATGTACAGGGGGATGTATCGTTGCAACGATCCTGACATGTACAGGGGATGTATCATTGCAACGATCCTGACATGTACAGGGGGATGGATCATTGCAACGATCCTGACATGTACAGGGGATGTATCGTTGCAACGATCCTGACATGTACAGGGGATGGATCGTTGCAACGATCTTGACATGTACAGGGGGATGGATCATTGCAACGATCCTGACATGTACAGGGGATGGATCGTTGCAACGATCTTGACATGTACAGGGGGATGGATCATTGCAACGATCCTGACATGTACAGGGGATGGATCGTTGCAACGATCCTGACATGTACAGGGGATGTATCGTTGCAACGATCTTGACATGTACAGGGGGATGGATCGTTGCAACGATCCTGACATGTACAGGGGGATGGATCGTTGCAACGATCCTGACATGTACAGGGGGATGGATCATTGCAACGATCCTGACATGTACAGGGGGATGGATCATTGCAACGATCCTGACATGTAAAGGGGATGGATCGTTGCAACGATCCTGACATGTACAGGGGGATGGATCATTGCAACGATCCTGACATGTACAGGGGGATGTATCGTTGCAACGATCCTGACATGTACAGGGGATGTATTATTGCAACGATCCTGACATGTACAGGGGATGGATCATTGCAACGATCCTGACATGTACTGGGGATGTATCGTTGCAACGATCCTGACATGTACAGGGGGATGGATCATTTTTTTAAATCTTGCTTCATGTAAATCATTATTATACACATAAAACAACGTAGTGCAGCGCTAAGAAGAATAAATCTAATAAATTGCCTTTTTGATAAATAGAATAAAGTTCATGGATATAGGATCATAAAATCTAAATGTTCCAAAAGTGACACTAGTGCTCTGAAGGTGCCTGCTTGAAGGATATTCCGGTGCTCGTGCAGATGGAAATAATTAAATTGCGCACTCACCAGATGCACAATTTTAATGCGCATATATATAGGTAAAGATGTCCTCTCAATGGGATCAGGGTAGACCAGATGACAGGTGATCCTCCCTCTGAAGGGTTGATGACACAATGGCGATTCCAGGGCTTAATGTTGATCCAAGACATCCAGAGGTCCCCTACAGGGTTTGGTGGATGCAGTATCCCCATGGATGGCTGTGTCAGGCTGATCGCCGGACACAGCCATCCATCCAGCCAGTGGTGTATTTTGGTTTTGTGCTACCCTAGGCAACATCTACCCTTCAGTGGGAGGATCACCTCTCATCTTGTCTACCCTGTTCCCATTGAGAGGACATCTTTACCTATATATATATATATGCGCATTAAAATTGTGCATCTGGTGAGTGCGCAATTTTATCATTTCCGTCTGCACGAGCACCCGAATATCCTTCAAGCAGGCACCTTCAGAGCACTAGTGTCACTTTTGGAACATTTAGATTTTATGATCCTATATGTACGTGATCTTGCATTTCTGGGTAGGGGGTGAGCGCACGTGCGCCTCCCCACCCACGCTGCCATTGGTGGCTACGGCTGTCGCACAACTGGGTCCCGGCCGGAGGTTCCCCGCCGGCACCCGGCAATCACAGAAGAACACTAACAGGGAAGAGGTCTATGTGTAAACAATACAGATCTCTTCCCTGTCAGCTCCAGCATGCTGCTTTGTTTTGGTTCTGCCAGCAAGGACGTGCTGCTTTGTTTTGGTTCTGCCAGCAAGGACGTGCTGCTTTGTTTTGGTTCTGCCAGCAAGGGCGTGCTGCTTTTGTTTTGGCTCTGCCAGCAAGGGCGTGCTGCTTTGTTTTGGCTCTGCCAGCAAGGGCGTGCTGCTTTGTTTTGGCTCTGCCAGCAAGGGCATGCTGCTTTGTTTTGTCTCTGCCAGCAAGGGCGTGCTGCTTTGTTTTGGCTCTGCCAGGAAGGACGTGCTGCTTTGTTTTGGCTCTGCCAGGAAGGACGTGCTGCTTTGTTTTGGCTCTGCCAAGAAGGACGTGCTGCTTTGTTTTGGCTCTGCCAGGAAGGACGTGCTGCTTTGTTTTGGCTCTGCCAGCAAGGGCGTGCTGCTTTGTTTTGTCTCTGCCAGCAAGGGCGTGCTGCTTTGTTTTGGCTCTGCCAGGAAGGACGTGCTGCTTTGTTTTGGCTCTGCCAGCAAGGGCGTGCTGCTTTGTTTTGGCTCTGCCAGCAAGGGCGTGCTGCTTTGTTTTGGCTCTGCCAGCAAGGACGTGCTGCTTTGTTTTGGCTCTGCCAGCAAGGGCGTGCTGCTTTGTTTTGGCTCTGCCAGCAAGGGCGTGCTGCTTTGTTTTGGCTCTGCCAGCAAGGGCGTGCTGCTTTGTTTTGGCTCTGCCAGCAAGGACGTGCTGCTTTGTTTTGGCTCTGCCAGCAAGGGCGTGCTGCTTTGTATCTCTCTGCACAGCATGTCTCCCTAGTAAGCCCTCCTGCACACGGGACGTTTCGATAAAGCTGGTAACGTGAGTTTTTTCAGCTTTTTCTTGCGTTTTTGCATTAACGTTTAGCAGCGGTTTGCTGCGATTAGCGGCGTTTTCCCGCGTTTCCGTTTTTTAGTGTTTTGTTAGCGTTCTTTTTTTTTACCAAAAACAATATGGTTTTTTTGGTAAAAAAAAGTCTAAAAAGACCGGTTTGTTGTGTTTTACCGCTCAGCGTTAGAGCGTTTCTACAGCTGAAAAACCCACTACTTTGGGGGGGGAGGGGGTTCATCCAAAAAACGTTCCAGCCAAAAAAACGTTGATTCCAGTCTATGTGTGGACAGGCACCTAGGAGAACATGCCGGGGGAGTTGACTGGCTGCAGAAACAAAACGTCAACCGCCAAAGACAGCCGCTGTAAAAACGCCCCTTGTACATGAGGGCTAAAATGCACACAGTTAACCCTTTGATCGCCCCTCATGTTAACCCCTTCCTGCCCAGTGTCAGTCCCCCTCCAGTGTCATAATGCCCACCGCAGTCCCGCTATAAGTTGCTGATCGCCGCCATTACTAGTATAAAAAAAAAAAAATTCCAGTATAAATACACCGCCATTTGTAAACGCTGTAACTTTCACGTAAACCAATTAATTTACACGTATCGGGATTTTTTTTTTTAAGAAAGACACGGAGCGGGAGACATTTTGGCCGAAATTTATGACAAAATTAGATTTTTTGATATTTTTTTTACTGGACCTGTTTTATAGAATGCATTTAAGTAAAAAAAACCTTCAGACTTTAGAACTACTTTGACCGTAAACATGTTTTTTTTTTTCCGTTTTACACTTGTTTTTCCATCTTTTTGATACTGTAATAAATAGAGAGGTTTATGGATCGCCCAGTAGAGGGAGCTCTTCATGCACAGCTCCTCATAACTGCTATTAAGATATCAGCCACACGGGGAGGGCATTGTTTTCAATGAGTTGGCCAATTGAGCTGGGTTGTGAGCCAAAGCCCAGAACCGTGTGTAGCTAGGGTGGCCACCTCATCCCTTTGAACCCGAACACATATTAATTACACGGGATCTGTGGCTAATTTAATGCTGATAAAGCACTAGGTGAGCTTACTTAGCACCCTAACCACTTGACCTCCAGAGGATTTACCCCCCTTAATGACCACGCCTCTTTTTGCTACTCGGCGCTGCACTAATTCAACTGATAATTGCGCGGTCATGCAATGCTAAACCCAAATGAAATTTAGGTCCTTTTTTTCACACAATTAGAGCTTTCTTTCGGTGGTATTTGATCACCTGTGAGCTTTTTATTTTTCACTCTATAAACAAAAAAAGGCCAAAAATGTTTCTAATAATATAATATATAAACTAAAACAAAATAATAAATTCTAATAATATAATATACTATAATATAATAGATAGGGTGGCACAGTGGCTTAGTGGTTAGCACATCTGCGTTGCAGTAATTGGGTCATGGGTTCGATTCCCAACCATGGCGCCTCCTGCATGGAGTTTGCATGTTCTCCCAGTGTTCACATGGGTTTCCTCCGGGTACTCCAGTTTCCTCCCACACTCCAAAGACATGCTGGTAGGTTAATTGGCTCCTGTCTAAATTGTCCTAGTTTCATCCGTGGCCATGCGGGATCTCCTGCATGGTGGGGGTTGGGGAAAGACCTGGCAACCTACCCTGTAAAAATAATTGCTAAGAGAGTTCATGGAAGAAGTTGCTTATGAGTGACGGTCCATCCAATCACCAAGGGGTGGATATGACTGAATGGATAGATAGATAGATAGATAGATAGATAATAGATAGATAGATAGAATATATCACCTAACTGCTGAACTCCTCCTACCACTCCATCCCCCACAGCTATTTCCTCCTGTACAGGGGCAGACTGACAACTCATGGGGCCCCTGGGCAATAAGGGATCATGGGGCCCCCTGTGTCCTTGCCCAAACTCAAAAACTCCTATGAAAAAGGTACCAGGGGCATCTCATGGGGCCCCTTAATGACCCCTGCCCCTTGGGCATTGCCCAAGTTTCCAAATGGTCAGTCCGCCCCTGCTCCTCTACCACCATCCCCACACTCCTAGATTGTAAGCTGTAAGGAGCAGGGCCCTCAAACCCCCTGTGCAGGTGCAGACTGACCATTTGGAAACTCGGGCACTGCCTGAGGACCCGGGGTCAGTAGGGGGCCCCATGAGATGCCCCTGTTAACTTTTTCATAGGTTTTTTTGAGTTTGGGCAAGGACACAGGGGCCCCATGATCCCCTATTGCCCGAGGGCCCCATGAGTTGTCAGTCCGCCCCTGCCCTCGTGTATTGTATTGTCTCATGTTCTGTCTCCCACTATAATGTACAGCGCTGAGCAAACTTTTGGCGCTATATAAATACTGTATAATAATATATAAAACAAAATAATAAATTCAAATAATATTTAAAATAAAACAAAATAATAAATTTAAATAATATAATATATAAAAATATATATAAATATATTATATATATATATATATATAAAATATTTAAATACTAATATAATATAAGTAAAGAATGTTTAGAGGTCAAATCAACAAAAAAAAAGACCCATACATGAAAATTAAAAAAAAAAAAATTGAAAATTACAATCATGCCGCAAGTGTGGCCAACATAGAAGACAACCCTTGCTCTGGCTGCACACTGGCGCCTGTATAGGTCATTATCCCCTTCAGGTTCTCTGCAGGAACATGGGGCTGTTGATGCATAAGACATAATTGAAAATAATTGTAATAAATGCCGGCACCTGACCACTCCACCGCCCATTAGAGCGTTATAATTATATTCTATTTCTGTCCTGTTTTAATTTCTAAAGAGGGCCCACTGGGGAGCGCGGATAATCAGGGTCTGATTATTTGTTGGGATGCCCTTAGAAACAAGAGGCAGTAATATCCATAAATGGAGCCCTATAGACATGGCGGGGAAATTTTCCGGATATAGGTGGAGAGCGATGCGCATTAAAGGTACATCGCCGCCAAACGTGGAAACCTTAGTAGAGTCGATCACATCGATCAACAATTAATGAGATAAGTTTGGCGTTTAAGTCGCATCTTTTATTGGTTCACTAGAAGTGTATCCAAACCCCAAAACAAAAAGGTCAGGACAAGGGGGGCAGGAGGGGCAGCTGCGCAGTGAACTCATGTGAGGGAGGAGGGCACCTCATGGTGAGTTCCCAAAGCTATGCATTTTGGCAGTAGAGAGAGCTGCTAATCAAACCCTATTCAGTCCTGTTCCTGTGTCAGTTCTTGTATAGAGGAGAGGAGCTGGAGGGGGAGAGCACAGCCTGCACCTCCTCCCGACTCGCTCCTCCTCTCTGCTGCTGTCACAAGTCCTGTAGTGAGCTCTGGTCACTGTTACTTCTGCGGTAGGTACGTGTCAGGAGTAATATAAGGGACACAATGGGAGGAGGATGTCCTGGGAAGGAAAGGATTTGTGTTAGGGTTTAGCGGGTGTTGAAGTAACAGGGAGGTTTAGTGTTAGAGTTGCAGTGAGGTTTAGGAATAGGCTCAGTGTTGAGGTTATACAGAAGGTTAGTGCTGGTGTTAGGGTCACAAGGAGGGTTAATGGTGGAGTTACATAGAGGGTTAGTGTTGGGGTTATTGGGAGGGTTAGTGTTAGAGTTATAGGGACAATTAATGTTGGGGTTAAAGGGAGGGTTAGTGTTAGGGTTACAGGTAGGTTAGCGTTGGGGTTAAAGGGAGGGTTAGTGTTAGGGTTACAGGTAGGTTAGCGTTGGGGTTAAAGGGAGGGTTAGTGTTAGGGTTACAGGTAGGTTAGCGTTGGGGTTACAGGGAGGGTTGGCGTTAGGGTTACAGGAAGGGTTAATGTTAGGGTTACAGGTAGGTTAGTGTTGGGGGTTACAGGAAACGTTGGTGTTAGGGTTACAGGGATGCTTAGTGTTAGGGTTACAGGGAGGGTTAATGTTAAGGTTAAAGGGAAGGTTAGTGTTGGGGTTACAGGGGGGTTAGTGTTGGGGTTACAGGGATGCTTAGTGATAGAGTTACAGGAAGGGTTAGGGTTGGGTTACAGGGGGGATTAGTTTTACACTTACATGGAGGGTTAATGTTAAGGTTACAGGGAAGATTAATGTTGGGGTTACAGGGGGAAGTGTTAGGATTACAGGGAGGGTTAGGTTTGGGGTTACAGGGAGCATTGGTGTTAGGGTTACAGGGTGAGTTAGTGTTGGAGTTACAGGAAGGGTTATTGTTGGGTTACAGGGGGGTTAGTGTTGGGGTTACAGGGAGGGTTAGTGTTGGGGTTACAGGGTGAGTTAGGTTTGGGGTTGCAGGGAGGTTGGTGTTGGGGGTTAGTGCTGAGGTTAGAGGGAGGGTTAGTGTTAGGGTTGCAGGGACGGTTAGTTCTGGGGTTGCAGGAAGGGTGAGGTTTGGGGTTGCAGGGAGGTTGGTGTTGGGGGTTAGTGTTGGGGTTAGAGGGAGGGTTAGTGTTAGGGTTGCAGGGAGGGTTAGTGTTGGGGTTGCAGGAAGGGTTAATGTTGGGTTACAGGGGGGTTAGTGTTGGGGTTACAGGGAGCATTAGTGTTGGGGTTACAGAGAGTGTAAGTGTTGAGGTTGCAAGGAGGATAGTGTTGGAATTACCGGGTGGGTTAGGTTTGGGGTTGCAAGGAGGTTGGGGGTTAGTGCTGGGGTTAGAGGGAGGGTTAGTGTTAGGGTTGCAGGGAGGGTTAGTGTTGGGGTTGCAGGAAGGGTTAGGTTTGGGGTTGCAGGGAGGTTGGTGTTGGGGGTTATTGTTGGGGTTACGAGGAGGGTTAGGTTTAGGGTTGCAGGGAGGTTGGTGTTGGGGGTTAGTGTTGGCGTTAGAGGGAGGGTTAGTGTTAGGGTTGCAGGGAGGGTTAGTGTTGGGGTTGCAGGGAGGGTTAGGTTTGGGGTTGCAGGAAGGTTGGTGTTGGGGGTTATTGTTGGGGTTACAGGGTGGGTTAGTGTTGGGGTTGCAGGAAGGGTTATTGTTGGGGTTACAAGGAGGGTTAGGTTTAGGGATAGAATTAACTGGAGGTGAAAGTTCGGTCATCTCCAGTTTCTGACTGGTTGGGTTAGTCCATTACTTTTATAAGGCTTGTGCCGGCTCCGCCTCTCTGACTGCCACCACCAGTAAAGACCGGAGCTAATCTTATGGGTGTCACCATTTTCTTTTGGCTTTGACCTGATTGGATAGTTATTTGGGTGAACCATAAAAGCTTTGTTTCTTTAATTTTTTCTTTTCAATTATTTGTGAACAGAACTTCAGTGGGATCTCACTGACACCCATTCCGAGTCGGAGAGCGGGTGAAATGATAGAAGTCCATTTGCAGAACATGACGTGAAGGACGAGCTATTAAACCTTCAGCTTCTATAAGCCGGGATTAATTCTTCTGACTTAGACACACAGAAATGAATGAAGCCATGAAAATAACTTCTGCACACAATACGCCGCAGCCGCCTTCCATTTCTGTGTTATGCAGGCCATAGACAGGTCGAAAATCGGCCTATATTTCGTCCGAAAAAAAAAAATTGGCCGATTTCAGCACCGTTAATGGGTTAATTGGTCAGCCGTTTTTCGGGGTTTTGGCACATTTTTTTTATCGGTCAAGTTGGAAAATGTTCAGCTGATTTTGACGATCGGCCGATTTTCCCAGCAATGATGGGCAAATCGGCTGATCGTTTTACCGTTAAAAAATCTGCGCATGAGCCATGACCTGCAAGAAGAAGAAAAAGAAGAAGTAAAAGAAGGAGAAGAAGAAAAAGAAGAAGAAGAAGAAGAAGGAAAAGGAGAAGAAAAAAGAAGAAGAAGAAGAAGAGGAAGAAGAAGAAGTAAAAAGAAGAAGAAGAATTCCAGTTTGCTATTATATTTTATATGAAAAGTCTTGCAGTTGCAACAATGTATCCATTTGTATCCGAATAAACCCATCTGTATCCAAAATGGATACAAATGGATACATTGTTGCAACCGCAAGACTTTCATGTAAAATATAATAGCAGAGCTCTCTGCAGGGACAGAAGTAATTATGGGGTTAAATGCTGGTCCTAGACGGGACAAAAATCGGACGATTTTTTTACCGTTGGTGGTAACATTGGCCGATTGAACGACCAATTTTTCATATTTTTTTATAAAAAAAACGGCCGGTTTTTGACCCGTCTATGGCCTGCATTAGTTATGGAGCTATTAATGGTCAGTTGGAGGGGCTGAGAGCTTTGTTGGCACTCATGTGACATCTCAGTGGCCAGAACCACTTAGTAGTGCCAAGGACAGGCGGCCAGGGAATTCCTGCACGAGGAAAAAAAGAGTGGTGTTTGAGGAACCCTTCCCCCTCCATCCCAGAGAACCCCATTACAGGGCCTGTAAGCAGATTGAAATGCTAGGGAAAGGGTTAATTGTATTCCCTGGGTCGCTGTTTTGGTGGGTTTTTGCTGGGCGCTGCCCCTTCCCTGTGCATAAAAAATCAGGAAGGAGCTTTTCCTAGAGAAGACCAGCCATGTGGGAGTAAGGACAGGCTAACAGCTGCTATGTAGATCCTCCAGCACACCATTAGCCCGGAGGGTCTCTGCTCGTCCCTGCTTCAACTATCTTCCCTTTCATATGCCATCACAGGATATTGCCTTCCTGAGGAGCTTGCCAACATCTGGGACTGCTGAGCCTTGTGGTCCCACAACACGCAGCCTGCTGCATGGGAAGGAAAGACACAGACAGCCAGCAAGATGGGACAGAGTGCTTCTGTTCTTGATTTCAGCAAACCTGCTACAAACCTGTGTCTTGGAGCCGTCCACATGCTGGAACTTGCAGTCCCCCAAGAAGATACCAGTCATGGACTCTTCCTTAAGCAGGTATGCCGGGGCAGACACAAGCCTGTAGTTATGGATGTTAGGAAGAGGCTGCACTGTCTGTTGAACTGTTATCTTGTGATTCTCATCTTGCTGCATTATTCAAGTAAAATGTTTAAAGCTTTATCATGCCTGGTGCTTGCTGGTGATGGTGTATAGAAGAACAGGGCTGCGGGGTACACACTAGGGGTGAAGTGGTGCCAAGCTGTTGCTAGGGGCAACAAGCACAAAGGAAAGGATGTTATGACAGCCAGACAGCAGAAGAGTGGCACTGGCAGGGGTGACAGGTCTCAGGTACAGTGAAGAGAGCGGTTCAGAGCCTACCTCCCAAGCAGTCAGTGCCCCAGCAACCGGGAATGGACTCGCGTGACGAAAACCACGGGGTCCTAGCTGTATGGCACAGAAGAGTTAATTATGCATGCATGGGGTCCATGTTGGTTCCTGGTGGAACCCGCTTTGTCACTGGGAGATGGGTGGCAGAGTCTAGCTGGACACTGCTCTATGATGTCTCCTTCAAAATGTTGAATCCTGAGCAGATGTATGTATTGTGGGACCAGGAGGCACGAAAGGCCTCAGGGTCTCCCCTACATCAACTGTCCCCATCAGAGTGCTCCCTTACATCAATTGTGCATGTTAGAGTGCCCCCCTTAGATCAGCTGTCCCCGTCAGAGTGCCCCCTTACATCAACTATGCATGTTAGAGTGCCCCTTTAGATCAGCTGTCCCCGTCAGAGTGCCCCCTTACATCAACTATGCATGTTAGAGTGCCCCCTTAGATCAGCTGTCCCCGTCAGAGTGCCCCCTTACATCAACTGTGCATGTTAGAGTGCCCCCCTTAGATCAGCTGTCCCCGTCAGAGTGCCCCCTTACATCAACTGTGCATGTTAGAGTGCCCCCTTAGATCAGCTGTCCCCGTCAGAGTACCCCCTTACATCAACTATGCATGTTAGAGTGCCCCCTTAGATCAGCTGTCCCCATCAGAGTGCCTACTTGCATCAACTGTCCACATCAGAGTACCCCCTTATATTAACTGTGCACATCAGTGTGCCCCCCTACATCAACAGTCCACATCAGAGCCCCTCCTTACATCAATTGTCAGTGGTTGCACTCTTAGAGACCTGGGAGCACAGCTGTGCATCAACTGTGCATGTTAGCGTGCCCCCCTTAGATCAGCTGTCCCCATCAGAGTGCCCCCTTAGATCAGCTGTCCCCATCAGAGTGCCTACTTGCATCAACTGTCCCCATCAGAGTACCCCCTTACATCAACTGTGCATGTTAGAGTGCCCCACTTAGATCAGCTGTCCCCATCAGAGTGCCCACTTGCATTAACTGTCCCCATCAGAGTGCCCCTTTATATTAACTGTGCACATCAGTGTGCCCCCCTACATCAACAGTCCATATCAGAGCCCCTCCTTACATCAATTGTCAGTGGTTGTACTTTTAGAGACCTGGGAGCTGAAATCTGGCGGGGGGGGGGGGGGGGTACAGCCCTCCATAGCACCCCCTTAGATCCAGGCCAGGTTTGCAGATGGGAACATGGAGGTAGGTGAAGGGGGTAGGTGAAGGAAAGGTGCAGACAGGAACATGTGGGGAGGGGGCTGTGGAGGAACATGCATCCATGGATAGCTGGGATTTCTGTTGTATGTTGTTGGTCTCCAGTTATGATTAGGAGCTGGCAGGATAGGCGTCCAATCATGAAATCACTGTGACAGCCAATCAGACGTCCATCCCGCTCTCCAGACATGAAGACCCTTTTAGTGAGATACCAGGGCTATGTAGGAAGGGGTTAAAGGTGACCAAAATTCCAGAACATGTATATCCAGGTGCCGGATTCGACTCATGAGTAGTTCATGGTTGAAGAAAGTCAATGGAGATGACATGGAGTGGCTCCAGTGTGACCCAACCAAAGGGTTCCCCAATCGATAGAACCCAAAGTGTAGGATATGAAGAGTCGGCCCAAAGATCTAAGAGCCTGAAATCCCTTTGGCTGTTGTAGGCTTCCTTGTTATGAGCAACCCTGATGTCAGCTGACGTTGGGCTCTTGGATCTTCGGTCTGGCGGTCTCATTAGACCTACGCCGGGTGAAGACACCGAGATCCAGCTAATGATTAGTTGTGCCGACAATGAGTCCAATGAATGTATTATTGAAATAAACACTCCGAGGTGAGAAATGGAGTGAAAATCATTTACCAAACTGTAAAAAAAAATATTTTGCAGCGCTCGGGAAGTGTGACTTACATGTGGCGGATTCTAATCATTTATGCAGTACAACCATTTATGAGAGATGTAATTAATGTACAACAGGGGCCCTTGTAGTATGCGGCTCCGGGGTATCGCAGACTCAGAGGCTACTACTAACCTGTTAATTGGGATGGAACAGTGAGAAAAAATACTACAAACGATGGTCAGACAGAGACTGCAGACATCCTACAAGGGATGGTCAGAGACTGCAGACATACTACAGGAGATGGTCAGAGACTGCAACATACTACAGGAGATGGTCAGATACTGCAACATACTACAGGAGATGGTCAGATACTGCAGACATCTACAAGAGATGGTCAGAGTCTGTAGACATCTACAGGAGATGGTCAGAGTCTGTAGACACCTACAGGAGATGGTCGGAGACTGCAGACATCTACAGAAGATGGTCAGAGACTGCAGACATACTACAGGAGATGGTCAGAGATTGCAGACATACTACAGGAGATGGTAAGAGTCTGTAGACATCTACAGAAGATGGTCAGAGACTGCAGACATCTTCAGGAGATGGTTAGAGACTGCAGACATCTACAGGAGATGGTCAGAGACTGCAGACATCTACAGAAGGTGGTCGGAGACTGCCAACATACTACAGGAGATGGTCAGAGACTGCAGATATACTACAGGAGATGTTCAGAGTCTATAGACATCTACAGGAGATGGTCAGAGACGGCAGACATCTACAGAAGATGGTCAGAGACTGCAGACATCTACAAAAGATGTTCAGAGACTGCAGACATCTACAGGAGATGGTCAGAGACTGCAAACATCTTGTGGAGATGGTCAGAGACTGCAGACATCTATAGGAGATGGTCAGGGACTGCAGACATCTACAGAAGATGATCAGAGACTGCAGACATCTACAGGAGATGGTCATAGACTGCAGACATCTACAGGAGATGGTCAGAGACTGCAGATGTCCAAAGGAGATGGTCAGAGACTGCAGTCATCTACAGGAGATGATCACAGACTGCAGACATCTACAGAAGATGGTCAGAGTCTGTAGACATCTATAGAAGATGGTAACAGACTGAAGACATCTACAGGAGATGGTAAGAGACTGCAGACATACTAAAGGAGATGATTAGAGACTGAAGACACAATACAGGAGAAGGTCAGAGTTTAGGTGGACAGTTGGAGGGGCAGTAAAACCGCAGCTAAATCACCTGAAGAAGCCCTAACACCTAATCTTTTGTAGCTAGACCCGGACTGGCCATAAGGCAAACAAGGCATTTGCCTGGGGGACTGGGGCTGCCGGGCCGTATTTCCTAGGAAGAGAGACCTTTTGATGACTGGGCTGCACAGCGGGAGGTAAGTGGTGACTGCAGTCTGGACAGGGCTTACACAGACCGCTACTGCTGCTCACCTCCAGCTATGCGGCCATGCCTAAAGCAGGGCCAGCAACAGCAAACTAGGAGGTGCTGGAGAGATGACTCCAGTGACACACAGGAAGCACCTGCAGGGGACACACACCTCCCGAACCAGCCGCTGGAAATACAGGGACAGTGGGACAATGGCAGCCTCTGTCCTAACACTGTGACAGTTGCAGTGTGTGTGTGGAGGGGTGAAATGGGCTGTCTCTTTGCTATGTGAGGATGTCTTTTTGCTGGATTTGGCTGTCTCTTTGCTGGAGTGGGCTGTCTCTTTGCAGGATTGGGATGTCTCGTTGCTGGATTGGGCCATCTCTTTGCTATATGGGGTTGTCTCCTTGCTGGATTGAGTTGTCTGTTTGCTATATGGAGATATCTCTTTCCTGGATTGGGATGTCTCTTTGTTAGATTGGGCTTTCCGTTTGCTGGATTGGACCATCTCTTTGCTGGATTGGGCAGTCTTTTTGCTATGATGGGGCTGTCTCTTTGCTGGACTGGGCTGTCTCTTTGCTACATAGAGATGTCTCTTTGTGGGATTTGGATGTGACTTTGCTGGATGGGGCTATCTCTTTGATTGATTGGGCTGTCTCTTTGCTATATGGAGATGTCTATTTGCTAGATTTGGATGTCAATTTACTGGATTGGGCTGTCTCTTTGCTAGATTGGCTTGTGTTTTTGCTGTATGGGGATGTCTCCTTGCTGCATCGGGATGTCTCTTTGCTGGATTTGGCTGTCTCTTTGTTATATGGGGCTGTCTCTTTGCTGGATGGGAATATCTCTTTGCTGGATTGAGATGTATCTTTGCTTGATTGGATTGTCTCTTTGCTGGATTGGATTGTCTCTTTTCTGGATTGGGATGTCTCTTTGCTATATGGAAATATCTCTTTGCGGGATTGTGATGTCTTTTTGCTGGATTGGGATGTCTCTTTGCTGGATTTAGATGTTCTTTGCTAGATTGGGCTGCCTCTTTGCTATATGGGGTTGTCTCTCTGATGGATGGAAATGTCTCTTTGCTGGATGAGGATTTTTCTTTGCTGGATTGAGATGTCTCTTTGCTGAATATATGGGGATGTCTCTTTGCTGGATTGGGCCATCTCTTTGCTGAATATATGGGTATTTCTCTTTGCTGCTATTTGGCCAAAATGTTAAATCTTGAAAGCACTGATGACTTGAAATACACTTTTAATTTTCATATATTAAGTTGAAGAGCGTTAAAATAAAAGTGGGTGCTTTGTGGGATGGCCAGTGGTTGGATTTGGTGAGATGGCTAGTGGGCAGGCCCTGGGGAATGTTGGTGGTCAGGCCCAGGGGGAACAAAGGCCTAAAGCTGTGTAAGGGGCCCTAAGTTTTCTGATGGCTGCCCTGTGTGTCTCCTCTCCCAGCTCTCCCTCCCCGCCAACACTGTCATCCTATCAGCAGAGCAGGGGGTGGGAGGAGCTGGACATCTGCACAGAGAGCGGGAGTCTTTTCATAGTAACACACAGGTAATCACCCGTTTGTTAGTATGATCCAGATCTGCAGCTCCTCCTGCCCCCTGCTTTGCTGATAGGATGGCATCGTCGTTGGGGAGGGAGACCCTGGAGAGGTCATACGTGCTGAATCCTACCTCTTGGGAGTCATGCTTGTAACTGTCAATCTTGACTCTGCAGTGGGAGATAAGAGGAGAGGGAGGGGTGCCAGACTAAGTGCAGTATGAGAATATCATTTTATAAGTCACAGGAGGTAAGTGGTAATCAGGCATCGGTATAATATGGATGTCATCTGAACGTGGTGCCAGTGGCAGAGCGGAGTAGACGGATGAGTTCCAGGGGCCACAGCTGTAGTGAAGGCCAGGTTTCTTCAATCACATCGATCCCAGAGACAGAGTAGAGGAGGTGGATGAGTATCCAGGGGGCCACGGTAGTGGTAAGAGCCAGGTCTCCTGGTCACATTGGTACCTCTACAGCCTGCATGGGCTGTGTCTCGTGTGAAGAGCCAGCCTGGAACGCAAGATGGACGTCGGGCGGAAGTGACGTCAGTGAGCCAATATACTTTCTAACTGTCAATCTTGCAATGCCTCATGGGACTTGTAGTTTTGCAACAGCTGGAGGGCCGTCAGTTTGACACCCATGCTCTAGAGGTTGCTAGGGGTTCCTTGAGCTGTGGTTGATTGACCTCCCTTCTGATGGTGCAGGAGTGCCGGAACCAATGTCCCTTGGCAGAGCCGGCTGCATGACATCAATGAACTTTTTTTGTGTGTAAGGGTGGCATTCTGTTCAACACTATAAGGGGGATTCTTTCTACTGGCCACCAGTGTAAGGCGCATTTTTTGCTCTGACTTCCAGAAGGGAATCCCTGAGACCAGGGAATTATTTCAATGGTTCCTCTGGGGTAAAAAGGTTGAGCAAGGCTGCTTTAACCCAACCCCCGCAGAACCATAAAGCTACTCTTATACTAAAAAAAGTTAGCAGCCTTGCACCCAAGATTGGTGCCCAGATTTTGATGGTGCCAGAGTGCCGGGGCCAATGCCCCTTGGCATAGCCAGCTGCATGACATCAATGATCTTTTTTTGTGTGTAAGGGTGGCATTCTGTTCAACACTGTAAGGGGGGATTCTTCCACTGGCCACCAGTGTAAGGCGCATTTTTCGCTCTGACCTCCTGAAGGGGTTCCCTGAGACCAGGGAATTATTTCAATGGTTCCTCTGGGGTAAAAAGGTTGAGAAAGGCTGCTTTACCCCAACCCCCGCAGATCCATAAAGCTACTCTTATACTGAAAAAATGTGGCAGCCTTGCACCCAAGATTGGTGCCCAGATTTCGATGGTGCCAGAGTGGCGGGGCCAATGCCCCTTGGCAGAGCTGGCTGCATGACATCAATGATCATTTGTTGTGTGTAAGGCTGGCATTCTGTTCAACACTGTAAGGGGGGATTCTTTCCACTGGCCACCAATGTAAGGTGCATTTTTTGCTCTGACTTCCAGAAGGGGTTCCCTGAGACCGGGCAATTATTTCAATGGTTCCTCTGGGGTAAAAAGGTTGAGAAAGGCTGCTTTACCCCAACCCCAAAAGTGTTCTCTATATTTTGTCTCTGCTCCTCCCTTTCCTTTGGTTTAGTTAATGCTGTATAGATAGCTCCACCCCTTTTCCCAGAAATGCATTGGAGCTTCTAGCCTCATGTCATGAAGCAGGTCACATTATGATCTTTTGACCTATCAGATGTTCATTGTTGTAAGATTCTCTCAGTCTGTGGAATAAACTTCACAAGATTTACAAGATGTCTTCTGGATTGAGTCACTGCCTGTGATATCCAACTAAGATTGGAGTTATCGCTATCTCATCACTACTGTAAGTTACAGAGATCACACTTTCAATGCTTAGATTGGAGAGGCAGAACAGTGCCCAGATCTCCGCTGTTGTACCTTAGCTGCACAGAAAAAAACTGACATTTTACTGAAGGGCAGAGTTACACTTTATTTGTATGTTGCCCCGCGTGGAGTCCTTATGCGCCTAAATGGAACGTGTGGCCCCGAGCCCCACTAGAAAAATTAGAGATAAAGGAAAATCAACAACATTTTAAACGTATAGGTTAATCTCCATAATAATCCCTCACGTGTTCTCTCCAATAATAATACGAGCAATTGTGTCCCAGCATGGGCTCAGCACTTTCCGACCCAGAGTGCCTCCAATTATGACTCCGTGATAAGGCAGAAGGCAAATAGCATCGATTTGATCGGGAATTATATGTTAATTAGAGAACGAGGAATGACAATCCAGCTAGATTACGTGAGAGATTACTCCCGAAAATCATTTTCCAGACGTCGTCAAAGCTAATTGTGTTTGTAATCATTAATGCTAATAATGCTCAGCTTTGAGACCGGCGCCAGAATAATAAAAATAATAAAATATTGTTGGCACTGCTAAAAGTGAAATAAAAAGGAGAAAAATTGCTTAACGAAGAGGAATGTTGGTTCATACAAAGGCTTTTTATAGTTTTGTAATAGCAGAGCTGTTTATATCTATAAATATAAGCCATTAAATCCACATTTAAATCACAGAAATGCATATGGAATTGAATGTTGTACTAACAGGCCTCGTTTTAGTCAGTTTAACCTCCATTTCCTGTTAGCAGTTGTACAATGAATCTAACTGCCACACTGCAGTCCGTAAGGAACCAGCGTTAGACCCAGTGCACTCGGTAATCAGCACTCAGTAACTGGTCAGACACATCCCTTCTCTGCAATACAAGTCTGTGTGAAGACATTTATGATGAGGGGTGTGAACATTACTCAGCTCTGCCTTTACAGAGCACTGGTGTGTGAGTAGAGATTAACTTGGGTTTGGTTGGGACCCAGAAGTTAGCTGTCATTTGTGGGCAATCAGTAATCAGCACTCAGTAAGAGAACTGGTCAGACATGCCCCATCCCTTCTCTGCAGTACAAGTCTGCGTGAGGACATTTTTGTAAAGGGGTGTGGACATTACTCAGCTCTGCCTTTACAGAGCACTGGTGTGTGAATAGAGATGAGCTTGGGTTTGGTTGGGACCCAGAAGTTAGCTGTCATTTGTGGGCAATCAGTAATCAGCACTCAGTAACTGGTCATACACACCTCTTCTCTGCAATACAAGTCTGTGTGAAGACATTTATGATGAGGGGTGTGGACATTACTCAGCTCTGCCTTTACAGAGCACTGGTGTGTGAGTAGAGATGAACTTGGGTTTGGTTGGAACCCAGAAGTTAGCTGTCATTTGTGGGCAATCAGTAATCAGCACTCAGTAACTGGTCATACACACCTCTTCTCTGCAATACAAGTCTGTGTGAAGACATTTATGATGAGGGGTGTGGACATTACTCAGCTCTGCCTTTACAGAGCACTGGTGTGTGAGTAGAGATGAACTTGGGTTTGGTTGGAACCCAGAATTTAGCTGTCATTTGTGGGCACCCAGTAATCAGCACTCAGTAAGAGAACTGGTCAGACATGCCCCATCCCTTCTCTGCAGTACAAGTCTGTGTGAAGACATTTATTTGATGAGGGGTGTGGATGCCTTTGCATTAGTGAGCACTGGTATGTGAACAGGGATAAGCCTTAAGAAGTTAGCTGTCATTGCTGGGCACTCAGTGCACTCAGTAATCAGCACTCAGTAACAGAACTGGTCAAACATGCCCCTTTCCTTTTCAGCAATACAAATCTGTGTGAGGACAGTTATGGTGGGGGGTGTGGCTGTTACTCAGTTCTGCCAGTACAGAGTACTGTCGTGTGAGTAGGGGTGAGCTTGGGTTTAGTTTCGAACCCAGAAGTTAGCTGTCATTGATGGGCACCCAGTAAGCACTCAGTAACAGAACTGGTCAGACCTTCCCCATCCCTTCTCTGGAATTTAAGTGTGTGAGGATAGTTATGGTGAGGGGTGTGGATGCCTTTGCCTTTAGAGAGCACTGGCATGTGAAAAGGAAAAAGCCTGGGTTTGGTACATACCCAGAAGTTAGCTGTCATTGGTGGGAACTGCAAGCACTCAGTAACAGAACTGGTCAGACATGCCCCTTCCCTTCTCTGGAATATAAGTCTGTGTGAGGACAGTTATGGTGAGAGGTGTGGCTGTTACTCAGCTCTGCCAGTACAGAGCACTGTTGTGTGAGTAGAGATGAGCTTAGGTTCATCTTGAACCCAGAAGTTAGCTGTCATTGCTGGGCACCCAGTAATCAGCACCCAGTAACAGAACTGGTCAGACACGCCTCTTCCCTTCCCTGCAATTCAAGTCTGTGTGAGGACAGTTATGGTGGGGGGTGTGGCTGTTACTCAGCTCTGCCAGTACAGAGCACTGTCATGTGAGTAGGGGTGAGCTTGGGTTTAGTTTCTAATCCAGAAGTTAGCTGTCATTGCTGGGCACCCAGTAATCAGCACCCAGTAACAGAACTGGCCAGACACGCCTCTTCCCTTCCCTGCAATACAAGTCTGTGTGAGGACAGTTATGGTGGGGGGTGTGGCTGTTACTCAGCTCTGCCAGTACAGAGCACTGTCATGTGAGTAGGGGTGAGCTTGGCTTTAGTTTCTAATCCAGAAGTTAGCTGTCATTGCTGGGCACCCAGTAAGCACCCAGTAACAGAACTGGTCAGACATGCTTCTTCCCTTCTCTGCAGTACAAGCCAGTGTGAGGACAGTTCTGGTGAGGGGTGTGGATGCCTTTGCCTTTGGAGAGAACTGGCATGTGAACAGGGATAAGCTTGGGTTTGGTTCGTACCCATAAGTTAGCTGTCATTGCTGGGCACTCCGTGCTCTCAGTAATCAGTACTCAGTAACAGAACTGGTCAGACATACCCCTTACATTCTCTGCAATACAAGTCTGTGTGAGGACTGTTATGGTGAGGGGTGTGGATGCCTTTGCCTTTGGAGAGCACTGGCATGTGAACAGGGATAGGCTTGGGTTTGGTTTAAATCAAGTTAGCTGTCATTGCTGGGCACTCAGTAATCAGCACTCTGTAACAGAATTGGTCAGACATGCCCCTTCCCTTCTCTGGAATATAAGTCTGAATGAGGACGGTTATGATGAGGGGTGTGGCTGTTACTCAGCTCTGCCAGTACAAAGCACTGGCCTGTCAGTAGGAATAAACTTGCGGTTGGTTAGAACTTGGAAGATGGTTGTCATTGCTGGGCCAATGAACTGTGACATTTCATTTATTTATAGTGTCTCAACACACTACAGTGCAAAAAGTTGAGCATGCCTTTTTTTTTTTTTCAGCGCAGTGGTGTGAACTGAACTCATAGGACTGAACTTACGGGACTGAACTCACGGGACTGAACTCAAAGGACTGAACTCAAAGGACTGAACTCATAGGACTGAACTCATAGGACTGAACTCATAGGAGTGAACTCAAAGGAGTGAACTCAAAGGACTGAACTCATAGGACTGAACTCATAGGAGTGAACTCAAAGGACTGAACTCAAAGGACTGAACTCAAAGGACAGAACTCATAGGACTGAACTCACAGGACTGAACGCATAGGACTGAACTCATAGGACTGAACTCACAGGACTGAACTCACAGGACTGAACGCATAGGACTGAACTCATAGGACTGAACTCATGGAACTGAACTCAAAGGACTGAACTCATAGGACTGATTTCATGGAACTGAACTCATGGAACTGAACTCAAAGGATTGAACTCATAGGACTGAACTCAAAGGACTGAATTCACAGGACTGAACTCATAGGACTGAATTCATGGAACTGAACTCATGGAACTGAACTCAAAGGATTGAACTCATAGGACTGAACTCATGGAACTGAACTCAAAGGACTGAACTCACAGGACTGAACTCACGGGACTTAACGCATAGGACTGAACTCATGGGACTGAACTCAAAGGACTGAACTGATAGGACTGAATTCACAGGACTGAACGCATAGGACTGAACTCATAGGACTGAACTCATAGGACTGAACTCATGGAACTGAACTCATGGAACTGAACTCAAAGGACTGAACTGAAGGAACTGAACTCACAGGACTGAACTCACAGGACTGAACTCACAGGACTGAACTCGTAGGGGTTATGGCAAACTGCCTTTTCTATGCATTGGGCTGTGTTGGCCAAGGCAGCCCAATGCCTGTGATGTGAATGAGCCCTAAAATGCCCTTTACTCAGTGGATAGAACTTCCTTTCCTTAGAAAAACGTGCCCATCGATATAAATCTCGCTTTTCTTTGCCGTTCGTTTTTCTTTTTTTCGGCATCTATAATAAGTTTTGTGAAACTTGGCAATTATGGAGGAATCTCCTCTTCCCAGCAGACACTTCCATTAATGCGTCTGAACACAAGAAAAGCGCGTTAATGCAGACGGTCCATTTAAAGTAATTTCCGACTAACTGACAAAGTAATATGTAGATTGGTGTGGAGGGTGAAGGGAGGGCAACGTGTTCGGTGGCGTGTGATTAGGAGGAGAACACGTATGTGATGCTATATTAAGAATCTAATAGACAGGAGATGTAGCATCCTTCTAGTTGCTAGCAGGGATGGACTGACAACTCATGGGGCCCCCGGGCAATAGGAGATCATGGGGTCCCCGGGCAATAGGGGATCATGGGGTCCCGGTGTCCTCGCCCACACTGAAACCACACCCAAAAAAGCCTATGAAAGGTACCAGGGGCAACTCATGGGGCCCCCTACTGACCCCGGGCCCGAGTACCCGAATGGTCAGTCCACCCCTGCCCCCCACCTGGGAGAGCCTTCAACTAAACCACCCCCCCAGTGATAGAG
>NW_028318281.1:0-57500 GCF_062004578.1 Staurois parvus
ATCCCTGGGGGAAAGGTGCATTTCCATGTTGTGTGTACTGTGGGACATCCCATCTCCCAAACATACATATAGAAATTGTAATTATTATATTATACAGTATTTATAAAGCGCCAAACAGTTCGCTAATCATTCCAATATTCAAAAAAGTTTCACATGGGTCACTTACAGGACACAACATCCACATATACTGTCCATGGCGAGGATGACAACAACGGATCATCAAAGACCGGAAACACATTGACACCAACAGCAGCCCTCCAATGTGAAATGATGGAGCCGCTTGACTCATGGTTTAGAAACAGCAATTTCTTTTAGGATCTAAATGTGAAAATGTTTCTGATATCCAGGAACCATAAATGTCTACAAATGTCCCAGATTCCACTTCCAACAGGTACTTCTCTAAATAGTGTCCTTTACTAGCAAATCACAGAGAGGACCAAAAGATATCGTTCTTCTGGTCAACGTTCTCCCAGTCCGACCGTTCCCCCCGAGCCCAACCTTCTCCCAGTCCGACCGTTCCCCCCGAGCCCAACCTTCTCCCAGTCCGACCGTTCCCCCCGAGCCCAACCTTCTCCCAGTCCCACCGTTCCCCGAGCCCAACCTTCTCCCAGTCCGACCGTTCCCCCCGAGCCCAACCTTCTCCCAGTCCCACCGCTCCCCGAGCCCAACCTTCTCCCAGTCCCACCGTTCCCTGAGCCCAACCTTCTCCCAGTCCGACCGTTCCCCGAGCCCAACCTTCTCCCAGTCCGACCGTTCCCCGAGCCTTACATTCTCCCAGTCCCACCGCTCCCCGAGCCCAACCTTCTCCCAGTCCCACCGCTCCCCGAGCCCAACCTTCTCCCAGTCCCACCGATCCCAACCTTCTCCCAGTCCCACCATTCCCCGGGCCCAACCTTCTCCCAGTCCGACATCTTTAGATGAAGTAGAATAACGTCATCTCAAACCAGGTGTCAAATATTTATACTTCAAGGTAGAACAACAAAATCCAGGTTCTATGAGGAGTATACAGGGATCAGTCCTAACATTATGACAGGTAAGTTAACATTGATAATCTTGTTACAATGACATGTGAAAGTGGGTGGGATATATTAGGCAGCAAGTGAACATGTCCCTGAAGCTGATGTGATGAAAAAACAGAAAAAAAAAGGGAGGCCAAGGATTGGAGCAACTCTGACAAAGGACAAATGTCTGGACTCCAAAACTGCAGCTCTGGTGGGATGTTCCCGGTCTGCAGTGGTCAGGAGCAGACCAAGGAAAGAAACGGTGAACGGGTCATGGGCAGCCAAGGATCATTGATGCAAGTGAGGAGCAATGGCTGGTCCATGTAGCCTCATCCAATAGAAGAGCTACTGTAGGTGAAATTGCTGAAAAAGTAAATGCTGGTTCTGATAGAAAGGTGTCCGACCACATCGCAGTTTGTGGTGTATGGGGCTGTGTAGTCGCAGACTGGTCAGGGTGTCCACAGCCAAAATGCCTACAATGGGCATGTGAGCATCAGAACTGGACCATGTAGCAATGGAAGGTGGTGACCTGGTCTGATGAATCCAAGAACGGTTTGAGGAACACAATGAGTTTGAGGTGTTGACTCGGCCTCCAAATTCTCCATATCTCAATCCAATTGAGCATCTGTAGGATATGCTAGAAAAACAAGTCCGATCCATGGAGGCCCCACCTTGCAACTTACTGGACTTAAAGGATCTGCTAGTGATGGCTTGGTGCCAGATACCTTCAGAGGGCTAGTGGAGTCCATGCCTTAGTGAGTTATGGCGGGTGGTCATAATGTTACGGCTGATCAGTGTAGCTTTCTAAAGCTCTGCATATCAGATGATTGCCATGTTTGCAGTGGTGGCTGCAGGTCAGGGATTGGCTTCTCGATTGTGACAATGGCGGACCAAGGTGACCATACACAGTACAATCGGATTGTATATATTCATATTTTACCAGAACTCTGCAATGTGGGGACGAATGTCAACAATCTATTCAGTTTGCAGTCATGTGTTGGCCCTTTCATTACGGCTGATGATCCACAGAAGAGCCGGGACACGGACCTCCATGGTGGGATCACCCGGGATTAGTAGACAGAAAGTGACGTTTCCAATGACATGAAGAAGTTAAATCTTCCCGCAGGTTTCAGTGATCGGGATTTCCATTTCCTCCCCACTATGAAATCTGAGCGATGTGTGGACAGCGGCCGGCAGTGAACGACCAATCAGGGGCCGCGCTCCGTCATTAGAAACTGTCCACAGAGACTCATTGTTACACTTGTCAGGAATGTGAGGAAAAACACGGAGTAATGAGAGGACCACCCGGATCATCCGAACAGGACGAGGACTTCCCACTGCATGGAAGAGGAAGAGCCGGGACCACGCCAAGATCCCCCCCATGCCTCCAGGAAGGAGCGGGGGTGGTCACAGCTCTACAAAGACAGATCAAGACAACTCCACATCTGTCCAACAGGACACAGTCCCGGGGACTACAACCTCCCCTCCCAAGCCCACACGCCCGGGGGACTACAAAACAGCCGAGCCCCGCAGCCCCGGGGACTACAACCTCCCCCCAAGCCCACACGCCCGGGGGACTACAAAACAGCCGAGCCCCGCAGCCCCGGGGACTACAACCTCCCCCCCAAGCCCACACGCACGGGGACTGCAAGCCCCCCTGGCCCGCAGCCCCGGGGGACTACAAAAACCGCCCGCGGCCCCACGGGACTACAAAGCCCCCGCGGGACTACAAAGCCCCCCCGAGTCCCGCGGGACTACAAAGCCCCCCCGAGTCCCGCGGGACTACAAAGCCCCCCCGAGTCCCGCGGGACTACAAAGCCCCCCCCGAGTCCCGTCGCCCCGGGGACTAAAACCCCAGTACACAGTCCCACAACTGCAAGCCAAGGAAAGGAGGTGGGTCTTGCTTCAGCTTCTAATGCCCACTGAGAGGCTCACAGTGTGCAGTGAAATCAGAGGAAGCCATTTCAGTCCAGGAGAGGAGCCGGTACAACTGGGCAAGACTGGAGGGATAGCTGGAAACCCAGCCACTTCAATAAATATAAAACAGTGAAGCGTCTTACAGCTTTAAGCGGGAAAAGCTCAGAACCTTGACCCTAACACAGTGGGGGAGGTGTTCTGTAGTTCAGCAGGTGGGGCTGACAACACCGCTTGGGATTTCAGTGCAGCAGAGGCAGCGTTGTCACCTCAAACAGGAAGTGAGGAGCTCCCTGGATTTGATATTTTTTAAAATACGGTTTTAAGGTTCACTTACATCAGGGGTGCGTATGTGAGCCGCATTCCAAACGCATGTCAGCCAAAAAAAGAACGGTTCCCTATGAATGCAGTTCACACCGGCACAGTGGGTTTACCCATTGCTGAAAAAAGTACGGCATGCAATACTTTTTTGTAGCTCAGCACAAGAAGAACACACACACACACACACACCACAAAAAAACACACAAAACAAAAATACACAAAAAAAAAAAACAAAACAAAATAAAAAACAAAAAAAACAAACAAAAAGACACAACAAAGACACGAAAAAAACATAAAAAAACAAAAAAAACAAAAAACAACACCATATGTACAAGAGGTTACAAAAATACAATGCAGCATGCACTGACACATGCGTCGTGGTGCAAATGAGCCCTTAAAGAGACAGGACACATGAAATGGTTCACATACTGCGAGATTTTTTTTTTTTCCCCGATTTTGCCCCCGACGCATTTTAACCACCAAAACGATCCGAGCATGCGAGGGAGGGCCTATCCCCGACTCTCTACGCCGTGTACGACTCCTGGGAGGAGGGGGCTCATGTAATGCCTCCTATTATGACAAATACCAGCTTGGCCGCCGCGCTGTTTGTCGTCTGAGAGTCCTGACGCACCCAGGGGGCTTCCCTCTTACATCACTGGCGGCGCCGGTCGCCCTCGGGTCATGGGATACGGCCGATCTTTGAAGAGCCCGCGTCCTGCCACCCCCCCCCCCCTTCCCGCCTGCTGTGCCCACCAGGGATCATCCTCAGACATTTAATAAAAATATTTTATGGATCAGGGAAAAAAAAAAAAGAAAGAAATGCAGAAAGCAGCGACGGAGCGAATGGCGGCACACGGCGGGGGGGGGGTGGGGGATTTCCATCAACATCAGGCGAGTGTTATATTCTTAGATCCGATTCCACATCATCACCTCCCCCCCATACACCGTGTTCTGTGAGTGCAGACATTAGCGGCAGAGCGCGGAGAACAACCTGTCCTCGTGTTCCAACGCACGCCGGGAGGGGGAGGGGTCACTTCTACCAACATAAAAAGGAACCACGACCCCACATGTAGAACAGAACAATCGCAGCATCTCGAGGGAAGCGATACCCGTCTACTTTATATGTTCCTAGTGGATCGAAGTGCAGTCACTAAAACCTCAAATACCCATTAATACACTCCTGAGAGGCATGGTCAGCATGTTACATATACCGCCTTCATTATTCATCGATTGTTTCAGGTTCTGTCAGTTTACACAGTGCTTTATATATTTATCATACACTCACAGCAGTCCCCGCCCCCGAGGAGCGTACAATCTGAGGTCCCTAACCCTCAAGGGGCGTACAATCTAAGGTCCCTAACTCACATTCATACATACACATACTAGGGCCAATTTAGACCGGAGCCGATTCACCTACCAGCATGTCTTTGGGGTTCATTAAATCTGAAATGTAAATCGGTTTTCTATTTTCCTCCCTCCCCTCTACATGCCAATGACTTTTTTTTTTCTCAATTACATGCCTCATTTTAGACCTAGTGATGTCATCACTGGGTCTCTGTGCTTCTCTATGCAATACAGTCAGATCATAGCCAGGGGGGAGGGGCTGGTCAAGATTTAAAAGGCTGATGGGTAAAATATATGCAGATTACACTTCAGCTGTTTATTACATACCTTATACCACACAACACTTATTAGGTATTCATAACCCCCCCCCCCACATCAGAAACCTCGGCAGATTCCCCCCCACCTCACATCAGAATCCCCATCAGAGATCCCCCCACCTCACATCAGAATCCCCAGAGATCCCCCACCCTTACATCAGAATCCCCATCAGACTCCCCCCTTACATTAGAATCCCCATCAGAGTCCCCTTTACAGAGTCGCAGGCACACACCGCCCCCTCCCCCCCCCCTTACATCAGAATCCCCATCAGAGATCCCCCCCCACCCTTACATCAGAATCCCCATCAGACTCCCCCCTTACATTAGAATCCCCATCAGATTCCCCCCCCCAAATCAGAATCCCCATCAGAGATCCCCCTTTACACCAGAATGCCCATCAGAGTCGCATGCACACAACGCCCCCTCTCCACCCCCCCCCCTTACATCAGAATCCCCATCAGAGACCCCCCTCACATCAGAATCCCCATCAGAGTCCCCCCTCACATCAGAATCCCCATCAGAGTCCCCCTCACATCAGAATCCCCATCAGAGTCCCCCCTCACATCAGAATCCCCATCAGAGTCCCCCCTCACATCAGAATCCCCATCAGAGTCCCCCCTCACATCAGAATCCCCATCAGAGTCCCCCTCACATCAGAATCCCCATCAGAGTCCCCCCTCACATCAGAATCCCCAGAGTCCCCCCTCACATCAGAATCCCCAGAGTCCCCCCTCACATCAGAATCCCCAGAGTCCCCCCTCACATCAGAATCCCCAGAGTCCCCCTCACATCAGAATCCCCAGAGTCCCCCCTCACATCAGAATCCCCAGAGTCCCCCCTCACATCAGAATCCCTAGAGTCCCCCTCACATCAGAATGCCCATCAGAGTCGCACACAGAACTCCTTCTCTCCCCCCCATCAGAATCTCCAGAGTACACCCTTAAATCAGTGTTCACATTACAATCCCCCCTTACATCAGATCCCCTCTCTACAACAGGATCCCCATTAGAGTCCCCTCTCTACAACAGGATCCCCATTAGAGTCCCCTCTCTACAACAGGATCCCCATTAGAGTCTCTCATTTACATCAGAGTCTCTCTCATACATCAGGGACCTCCTTTTACATCAGAATCTCCTTTACATCAGAGTCCCCCTCACATAAGAGTTCCCCTTGTAGAGTCTGGAATGCAATATTTACAGATCACATTCGCATATAAAATTTAAAAAAAAAAAAAAAAAAAGGCGACAAAACTCCTCAAGTACACAGACACAAAAACAGCCATTTTATGGCAATACAAAGAAATGTCTCTTTCTCTGAGTTCACTGAGAGACAACTTGGATGGAAGAGAAATCAGTTCCTACCGACAGGCGGCATAACCCGTGGGTGCGGACTGACCTCCAATCCTTGCCGCGTCCCTCAATGAAGGCAAGAGGGAGCCAATCACCACCCAGCAGAAGTGTTACCATAAGCAGGACAATCCCAGCCGGGAGACAGGAGCGCACTCACCTCCAAACCGCCACGTTGCGTCTGCCGGCTCCGAATCTCTGTGGAAGAAAAGAGAAAATCCGGTTATTGTGTCGGAATGGAAGTGGGCGCGCGGTTCATGTAACCGTCTCTCAGCCGTACACCTGCACCTCACAGAATACAGGGTCTATGCTATATACAGGGTGGGGAAGAGGACCGGTCTAACGCCAATGATGGGGGGATGGCGACCAATCACTTCCTGGGGATCTGGTGACATCACAGAGTATTCTAGAGAGCCTTCCTGCACAGAAGCCATGGATTCCATACACTGCACTGATGACAGCCAACAAGCCTGAAACAGCTGTGTGCAGTGTGGAACCTTGGTCTATGACAAGGGGCGATCTGCGGCGTTTGGGTGGTCTATGGCGTTGGGGCGCTCTGCAGCAGTCTATGGCATTGCGGCGGTCTATGGCGTTGGGGCGCTCTATGACATTGGGGCGCTCTGCCACGTTGGGGCGGTCTGCGGAAGTATTGCGTTGGGGTGGTCTATGTTTGGGTGCTCTGCAGCGGTCTATGACGTAGGGGAGCTCTGCGGTGGCCCATGGTGTTGGGGTGCTCTGCCGTGTTGGGGCGGTCTATGATGTTGGGGTGCTCTGCCACGTTGGGGCGGTCTGACGTTGGGGCAGGCTGCTGCGTTGGGGCGCTCTATGGTGTTGGGGTGCTCTGCAGCAGTCTATTGCATTGGGGTAGTGTATGATGTTTGGGTGCTCTGCGGCGGTCTATGACGTTGGGGCGCTCTGCGGTGGTCTATGGTGTTGGGGTGCTCTGCCGTGTTGGGGCGGTCTATGACGTTGGGGTGCTCTGCAGCAGTCTACTGCATTGGGGTAGTGTATGTTTGGGTGCTCTGCGGCGGTCTATAACATTGGGGCGCTCTGCGGTGGCCTATGGTGTTGGGGTGCTCTGCCGTGTTGGGGCGCTCTGCCGCATTGGGGCGGTCTATGATGTTGGGGTGCTCTGCCGCGTTGGGGCGGTCTGATATTTGGATGTCTGACTGATGAGGTATAAAGACAAAACATCAGAAAATCATTTGTATAAAAAAGAGCTCTTAGAACATAGTTTCAGGTAAAATACCAATTCATGAAGGAAGACAAATAATGGAGCTATATACTTCCTGTATAAAAAACTACTTGCTGGTGACAGGCACCCTGTGACAGGTACAAGGCCTCTGACTGGTTGCTATGGGGAAGCCTTCCTTTTCTCTCAGGACAGGCAGTGGGAGATGGGTATAGACATGCCGTGTCCCCTCCTAGCAGTAGTAGTAGAGGGGTCTCGGTGGGGTGTTTATACTCCCTCAGTCTCAGACATACACAGGAGGAAGGTCCTGTCAGGCAGGCAGGAAGCCTCCCTCCTCCTTAGCAACCCCTCAACTTCCTCATAGCAACCAGTCACCCTCAAGAGGCCTTGTACCTGTCACTGGCCTATCTCTGCACTATATAAACAAGGATTTTACTGCAATATGTTCTGCTGAATAATTTGAAGGTGAGAAGACATTTATCGAAATATTGCAGTGAGAATGTTATTAGATTTTTTTTATACTGAAAAGTACACACAAACACCCCAAGACTCGGTTGGAATTCTTATTTTTAGTAACATTCTTTTTTGTATTGGTGAAGGAGCCAGGGCCCCCTGGGAAGGCTACGTCCCCCAGCGCCCACCCTCCCCGGAATGGCAACCTTCCCCAGCGCCCACCCTCCCTGGAACCCCCACCCAGCACGGGAAGGCTACGTCCCCCAGCGCCAACCCCCCTGGGAAGGCTACGTCCCCCAGCGCCCTTCCATACACCCCCCACCCCAGAATGGCTATGTTCCTCAGTGCTCACCCTCCCTGGAATGGCTACGTTCCCCAGAGCCCTCTTCCCCCCCCCCACCCCCCTGGGAAGGCTACGTTTCCCAACACCCTCTCCCCCCCGTGCCCCCCCCCCCCGGGAAAGCTACGTTCCCCCCCCCCAAAAAAAGGCTACGTTCCCCAGCGCCCCCCCCCCCCAACGAGAAGGCTACGTTCCCCAGCGCCCCCCCCCCACCGAGAAGGCTACGTTCCCCAGCGCCCCCCCACCGAGAAGGCTACGTTCCCCAGCCCCCTCCCCCCACCGAGAAGGCTACGTTCCCCAGCCCCCTCCCCCCCACCGAGAAGGCTACGTTCCCCAGCGCCCTCCCCCCACCAAGGCGGCTACGTTCCCCAGCACCCTCCCCCCACCAAGGCGGCTACGTTCCCCAGCACCCTCCCCCTTGGGAAGGCTACGTTCCCCAGCGCCCTCCCCACAACCACCGAGAAGGCTACGTTCCCCAGCGCCCTCCCCACAACCACCGAGAAGGCTACGTTCCCCAGCGCCCTCCCCCCCACCGAGAAGGCTACGTTCCCCAGCGCCCTCCCCCCCACCGAGAAGGCTACGTTCCCCAGCGCCCTCCCCCCCACCGAGAAGGCTACGTTCCCCAGCGCCCTCCCCCCCACCGAGAAGGCTACGTTCCCCAGCGCCCTCCCCCCTGGGAAGGCTACGCTCCCCAGAGCCCTCCCCCCACCAAGAAGGCTACGTTCCCCAGCACCCTCCCCCTTGGGAAGGCTACGCTCCCCAGCACCCTCCCCCTTGGGAAGGCTACGTTCCCCAGTGCCCTCCCCACAACCACCGAGAAGGCTACGGTCCCCAGTGCCCTCCCCCACTGCAAAGGCTACATTCCCCAGCACCCCCACCGAGAAGACTACGTTCCCCAGCGCCCTCCCCCCCCCCCACCGAGAAGGCTACGTTCCCCAGCACCCCCACCGAGAAGACTACGTTCCTCAGCGCCCACCCCCCCACCACCGAGAAGGCTACGTTCCCCAGCACCCCCACCGAGAAGACTACGTTCCTCAGCGCCCACCCCCCCACCACCGAGAAGGCTACGTTCCTCAGCGCCCTCCCCCCCACCACCGAGAAGGCTACGTTCCTCAGCGCCCTCCCCCCCACCACCGAGAAGGCTACGTTCCTCAGCGCCCTCCCCCCCACCACCGAGAAGGCTATGTTCCCCAGTGTTCTCTTCCCCCCCCCCCCGCCCCAACGAGAAGGCTACGTTCCCCAGCACCCCCGGGAAGACTGATGGCCAAAAAGTCGGAAGCACCTGTGCTGTGTGGAATAATTGGTTCTATGATATTAGGTTGCCTCTGTAATCTACACCAGAGGCTTTGGACGTCTGGCTGATGAGGCAGCTGACAGCAAATAGGGGGAATCAAATGTGGCCCCCTGGATCACCAAAGGGCCACATACAGTACAATATGTAACATTACAGATGACTGTCAGAGGGACCGTTAGAGGAAATGGTCAGAGACCGGCCTACAGGAGTGTTGGAGACTGAAACCATACAGTAAGACGGTCAGAGACTGGAGACACGGTACACGAGACTGCTAGAGATTGCAGTTATTACAGAACCTTTACAAATCACTGTCCACACTACTGACTGCTGGGGCCCCAGGGCCACACAAAAAAAAAAAAAAAAAAAAAAAAAAAAAAAAAAAAAACACGGGAAAAAAAAAACCCCACACACGACCAGAGCACAATAGAGAACATACTGGGATGGAGGACGTGGCTGGGAGAAGTTACGGATACGAGAGTCCTTACAATGTACAGTCCGGTGGTGCCTCCATCTTACGTAGTGACATGAAGTCGGGCGATCCGTCCAGGATGAGAAGTTTTCAGCAGAATATTAAACGACAGATTTACCGCCATGAACTGAATATAAAGCAGCTAGAATAATAAAGCGTCTTATCTGCGATCAGGCTGCGGGGCAGCGGTATTTATAACCAGACACACACTGTTCCCAGGCCACAGACTTCCAAGAAGTGTACGCCGCATCTCCATACTCCGTATTCTTCCGGTACATGACACCCGAGTCCTCCCCTCCCCCCCATCACAAGTTCATATGGAGGTATTTACACACTTCTATGGAACCTATGAGCCGACTACAGGAACAAAACCACCTCAAAAACACAAAAAACAACATTACATGAAGCTCTGCATTCACATCCCGAAACATCAGTGAAGTTTTTACAGAAAAAAAAAAATCTTTTGTAACACTGTTTCAGGTACAGGCAACACATGTAAAGGGTACATCCCCAGTTCCCTTGCCCCCCCTCCCCACAGAAAGGGTACATCCCCAGTGCTCCCCCCATTCCTAAAAAGGCTACATCTCCAGTGCCCCCCCCCCTCCCCGCAGAGAGGCAACATTCCCAATGCCCCCTCTTCCCAAACCGGCTACATCCCAAGTGCTCCCCACTTCCTAAAAATGCTAGGTCCCCATTAACCCCCCCCCCCCCCACACACCTTCCCAGAAAGGCTAGGTCCATAGTCTCCGCCCCCCCCAACAGAAAAAGTTACACCCCCAGTGCCCCACTCTTCCCAGAACGGCTACGGGCCCCACTCTTCCCAGAACGGCTACGGGCCCCACTCTTCCCAGAACGGCTACGGGCCCCACTCTTCCCAGAACGGCTACGGGCCCCACTCTTCCCAGAACGGCTACGGGCCCCACTCTTCCCAGAACGGCTACGGGCCCCACTCTTCCCAGAACGGCTACGGGCCCCACTCTTCCCAGAACGGCTACGGGCCCCACTCTTCCCAGAACGGCTACGGGCCCCACTCTTCCCAGAACGGCTACGGGCCCCGGTGCCCCACTCTTCCCAGAACGGCTACGGGCCCCGGTGCCCCACTCTTCCCAGAACGGCTACGGGCCCCGGTGCCCCACTCTTCCCGGAACGGCTACGTCCCCGGGGCATTTACAGGGAAACATGAATAAAATACATTAAATGTACACATAAGCATTTGGAAAGTTTTTTGTTGAAATGAATGGCCTGGTGACAGGGTCTCTTTAAGCTGCTCCCTTCCTTACCACTGACAGCCATGGCTACACAATACTCCTAATTCACTGAAGGCCACATCACTGGTGCTCCCCAGGGAAGGCTTTGTCGTCCCCCCAAATGTTACATCACCGCCACACACATGTCCCCACTCCCCCCACAGAAGGCTTTGTCACTGAAGCCCTGGGAAAACCACATCACTACTGCCCCCCCCACTGGGAAAGTTAGGTCACCAATGCCCCCCCAACTATATAACCAACAAGCCTCTTCAAGGTTACGTCACAGTTCCCCATCCCCCACCCAACACTGGGAATGCCAAGTCACTTTTTTTTTAATTTGTAAATCTTTTCTGAAAGGCCAATATGGCCTGATGATACGGCTGTTCTGACGTGAATGGCGTTTAGTTGGGTTAGTGTATAGACCCCACAGATGAAGCAATGACGTACATCTGGCTATAATTAGTCCTGACCCAAACCTCCAGAACTGCAGTCAGCACCATTTCCCGGTCATACACCTTACAGCTCGCCCGGCCAGGTGCATGGGACACATCAGAACCCTTGTCTCGGGACAGCAGCCAACGCATTCCTGGCATCTGCTGGGACACAAGCCTGCCAGAGTTGCGTATGAGCGGAGCTCTGCAGCGCATCAAGTTTCCATTGCTGGCGAAAGGGAGAGAGCAGAGATAAACCGGAGGGAACCCCCCGCGGCCTGGTAAATGGAGCTCTGCTGAGTGTTATCAGGCTTAACCCCACCACACACGGAGCAACCCCAAGCAACCTATAAATTTGTGTGCAGAGAGCGGATTTAGTTACCCATGCAGGGATTTCTCTGCAACCGACACCGGAGATCGGCTCTCTCTACTACTTGACCGCCACATTTCGGAGCCTCACCAAATCCCTGGTGAGGCATGGAGAATGTGTGACCAGCTTCAGAGCTGTAGTGAAAAAGTAAATCCCAGATCGACCGAGCAAACATCTTCAACGCCTTTCCACCCCCAATCTTTTGATAAGACTCCATTCACACTAGGGAGTTTCAAATCGAGGGCGGAATTGGCGCGATTCTGAACGCGATTTGAAAATGCGCTGTAAAAGTGTGAATCGCGATTGCGCAAACAAAATCCTGCGACGCCCAAGAAAGGAACTGTCTGAAGGAGCCCTAGAGGGCCACACAAAAAGTACCAAAGGGCTGCCATGTGGCCAGGGTTCTAGGTGATCATGTAAGGGCACTACAGCTAGACATGGTAAAAAGTACCCGTGTACTATGGATAGATGGGCAGCACAGTGGCTAAATGGTTAGCACTTCCGCCTGGCAGTACGAGGGTCGTTGGTTCGAATCCCAACCACGGCACCACCTTCCTGGAGTTTGCATGTTCTCCCTGTGGCTACGTGGGTTTCCTCCCACACTCCAAAGACATGCTGGTAAATTAATTGGTTCCGGTATAAATTGGCCCTAGTATGTAAAGAAATGTGAGTTAGGAACCTTAGATTGCAAGCTCCTTGAGAGTTAAGGACTGACGTGAATGTACAATATATACACTATATTCCCAAAAGTATTGAGCCGCCTGCCTTTCCACGCACATGAACTTTAATGGCCCCCCAGTCTTAGTCCGTAGGGTTCAATATTGAGTTGGCCCCGCCCTTTGCAGCTATAACAGCTTCAACTCTTCTGGGAAGGCCTTCCACAAGGTTTAACCACCTGGTAGGTTAATTCGCTCCGGTCTACATTGGCCCTAGTATGTTTATGAATGTAAGTTAAAGGACCTTAGATTGTATGCTCCTTGAGGGCGGAGACCGATTTTTTTTTTTCCCTCAAAAAAAAAAAAAAATGCAGATGCGATCAAATACCACTGAAATTAAGTTCCATTTGTGGGGGGGAGGACGTAAAATTTCATTTGGGTGCAGCGTTGCATGATCGCGCAATTGTCAAAAATGCAGCTCCGTAACGCAAAAAAATGGCCTGGTCAGGAAGGGGGGTAAATCCTCTGGAAGGCAAAGTATGCAAAATCTTGGGGTACCCCAGTGTATAATGTACAAATGCTTGCAAGAACATATACCTTTTATTTACACCCCCCCCTCCAGTGGAATCAAACTCTCCCTCATTCTCACTCTTTCGTTTTCCTTCTTGCTCTCTACTCCTCCTTTCTTGCTGCCTCTCTTAACCTTTTCAAACTTTACTTCTATCTCTCTCTCTCCCCGTTCTCTCTTTTTGACTTTGGAGACTGAGGATGGCCTGGTGTCAAGAAGGGCTTTTCTCCAGGAAAAACATCAGGACAGACTGACATTCTGCAACAGGGCCAGGGATTGGACTGCTGAGGACTGGGGTAAAGTCATTTTCTCTGAGGAATCCCCTTTCCAATTGTTTGGGGAATCTGGAAAAAAAAACCTTGTCCAGAGAAGAAAAAGAGGTGAGCGCTCCCATCAGTCCAGTATCATGCCAACAGTAAGGCATCCTGAGACCATTCATGTGTGGGGTTGCTCCTCAGCCATGGGAGTGGGCTCACTCACAATTCTGCCCAAGAACACAGCCACAAATGGTCCAAAGACATCCTCTGAAAGCAACTTCTCCCAACCATCTAAGAACCATCTGGCGATGAACAATGCCTTCTCCAGCAGGATGAAGCACCTTGCCATAAGGCAAAAGTGATAACTAAGTGGCTTGAAGAAGAAAACATCGAAGCATTGGGTCCATGGCCAGGAAACTCCCCAGACCTTAATCTCATCGAGAACTTGTGGTCAATCCTCAAGAGGCGGGTGAACAAAAATACCACAAATTCTGACAAACTCAAAGCAACGATTATGCAAGAACGGGCTGCCATCAGTCCGGGGGTGGCCCAGAAGTTGATGGACAGCATGTCAGGGACAATTGCGGAGGTCTTGAAAAAGAAGGGTCAACACTGCAAATATTGACTCTTTACATAAACTTCATGTCATTGCCAATAAAAGTCTTTGACACTTATGGAATGTTTGTAATTATACTTCAGTATACCATAGTAACGTCTGACAAAAAGATCTAAAAACACTGAAGCAGCAGACTTTGTGAAAGTTCATATTTGTGTCATTTCTCAAAACCTTTGGCCAGGGCTGTACAGAGCCTACCAAGGTCTCAGCCTCCCCCAAACAGCTGCAATGGTCCTGTTCTCTTCAACTTGTGTCCAGTTCTAGATAAGACATTACAGGGCATGTAAGGAGGGGGCTGGGCACAGAGAGAGATATATATATGGGAAGGCTTCTTGACAAAGATGATTAAAGCCTAGCACACACGATTAGAAAATTGTACCAAAAATACCTCTTTCGAAGAGATCGAAATTATTTGAAGGGACAAGCACGAAAATTTTCTTGTTCAATACCAGATCGTACGATTTTTTTGTTAAATCTGTACAGATTTTGTCCGAAAATACAAAACAATTGCATTACATCACTTCCAAATTTTCGTAACTTTACTTTTCGATACTAGACTAGCATGCCAAGAAAAAAAAAAAATGCACAATCGTTTGTCCAATATTCTCATTGTGTGTACGGGGCTTAAGGAGTGAACGTTAACTCTTTCAGCAAAGTAGAAAACTTTAACCCCTTCACGCCGGCGCCTCCCGGGCCTTTATGGGGGTTTCTGATGCTGGGTGGCAGGTTTTAGGGTCATGTGACCGCCGTGATTAGATGTCATGGCAATCACACGATCGGAAAGGTCCTGATCACAAGGAGAGATCGAGACCTTTTCATGGGGCGCTGACGTGTTCTGGGAGCACGCGGGGCGTGCTCTCTCAACAAATGATATGCAAATATGCAGCCGCTTGGCATCAAGGCCCAACTGCTGAGAAGCCGCACATTTGTGTATGCTCAGCTTGAAGAGGTTAAAGAACAAGAGTTGTCAGGGAGTCCCCAGGGCCCCCCTTGGAGCAGGGGCCAGGTCGCAATTGCAACTTCTGCGACCCCTGTAGTTACACCAGTGACAATAACAAACCTGCACTCTAAAGCGACACAATGCATTGTGTTACCAACACCATGTGCAATTCGAATCACATTAGGGTTGGCAGCCCTTTCATTTTGAGTAATACACGATAACATGACTGCATTGACAGAGAAGAATCAGAATTTGTTTTACTGTAAAATTATACTTACCTAGGTGGATACAGAATCCGTTCAATACTGCATCTGCCCCCCGGCAGTTCTAAGTTTGTGAACTCAGCAATCACATGACCACTGCGTTCCCACAGCTGCTCTGAGCAGAGAGCGGTAACCGTCAGTCACCACTCTCTGCCCTGCCTCCACCTGCCCCACACTCTGAAGCGCTGGGCTGTGGAGGGAGAGGGAGCGGCTGGCTCAGGCTCTCAGCAGATCGCAGAGAGGCTGAGCCAGGTGTCGCTTCAGACTCGGAGATGGATCCCAAATTTAAAGTCGTGATCTCAGGAGACTGAGGACAGTGTGAGAGGGGTATTTTGATGTGGGACTGAGGATGCTGGTGTCAGAACGGGTTTGCTTTATGACGTTCGATTCAGATCTGTGCATGGGCGTTTGCACGGCAGCCCATTCTTTTTAATGTGGGCAGCACAGTGGTTAAATGATTAGCACTTCCGCCTGGCAGCACTAGGGTCTTTGGTTCGAATCGCAACCATGGCTCCACCTGCCTGGAGTTTGCATGTTCTCCCTGTACCTGCGTGGGTTTCCTCCCACACTCCAAAGACATGCTGGTAAGTTAATTGGTTCCGGTATAAATTGGCCCTAGTATGTAAAGAAATGTGAGTTAGGAAGCTTAGATTGTAAACTCCTTGAGAGTTAGGGACTGACGTGAATGTACTATATAAAAACTATATTGCCAAAAGTATTGGGCCGCCTGCCTTTCCACGCACATGACCTTTAATGGCATCCGAGTCTTAGTCCGTAGGGTTCAATATTGAGTTGGCCCCGCCCTTTACAGCTATAACAGCTTCAACTCTTCTGGGAAGGCCCTCCACAAAAGGTTTAGGAGGGTGTCTATGGGAAGGTTGGACCATTCTTCCAGAAGCACATTTGTCAGGTCAGGCACTGATGTCGGGGGAGGAGGCCTGGCTCACAGTCTCCGCTCTAATTCATCCCAAAGGTGTTCTATGGGGTTGAGGTCAGGACTCTGTGCAGTACAGTCAAGTTCCTCCACCCCAAACTGGCTTCTCCATGTCTTTATGGACCTTGCTTTGTGCACTGATGCACAGTCATGTTGGAACAGGAAGGGGCCATCCCTAAACTCTTCCCACAAAGTTGGGAGCATGAAATTGTCCAAAATGTCTTGGTATGCTGACGCCTTAAGAGTGCCCTTCACTGTAATTAATAGGCCAAGCCCAACCCCTGAAAAACAACCCCACACCTTAATTCCCCCCCCCAACCAAACTTTACACTTGGCACAATGCAGTCAGGCAAGTACCATTCTCCTGGCAACTGCCAAACCCAGACACGTCCATCAGATTGCCAGACAGAAAAGTGTGATTGGTCACTCCAGAGAACACGTCTCCATTGCTCTAGAGTCCAGTGTCCGTGTACTTTACACCGCAGCAGCCGATGCTTTGCATTGCACTTGGTGCTGTAAGGCTTGGATGCAGCTGCTCGGCCATGGAAACCCATTCCATGCAGCTCTCTATGCACTGTTGTTGTGCTAATCTGAAGGCCACACCAAGTTTGGAGGTCTTTAGCTATTGACTCTGCAGACAGTTGGCAACTTCTGCACTTCAGCATGCGCTGACCCCGCTCTGTCATTTTATGTGGCTTACCACTTGGTGGCTGAGTTGCTGTTGTTACCAGTTGCTTCCACTTTGTTATAATCCCACTAACAGTTGAGCGTGGAATATTTAGTAGCCAGGAAATGTCACGGATGGACTTATTGCACAGGTGACAACCTATCACGGGACCACGCTTGGAGTCACTGAGCTCCTGAGAGCGACCCATTCTTTCACAAAATGTTTGTAGAAGCCGTCTGCATGCCTAGAGGCTTGATTGTATACACCTGTGTCCATGGAGGTGATTACACACACATAAATCGCTGTGTAAATTGACAGCATTCTACAAGAACCTGTGATAAATAAATGGGCTGCTTTACCTTTGAGAAACACGGAAAGAAATCCTCTTTTTTTGTTTAAAAATCGTACTGCATCAAGCTGCATGATTCTGCAGCACCATGTGGTTTGGTGCGAGCAGAAAGGTGTCGTATAGGCAGATGTGTGGGCTGCCATAGAGATGTTAACCGCACAAACATACTATTCGGACCTCTGCTGGAATAATATTTTACTGACTGGACCTCGGTAAATTTTAAATTCATTACCACTGCCATGGGGGTTCAGCTTAGATACTTATGTGGGGTAGGAAGACCTTGCTCACAATCCATCGCAAAGGTGTTCAGTAGGGTTGAGGTCAGGGCTCTTTGAAGGACACTCCAGTTCCTCCACCCCAAAGTCATCAAACCATATCTTTATGGAGCTGGCTTTGTACACAGGGACACAGTCATGCTGGAACAGTAAAAAAGGACCTTCCCCAAACTGTTACACCAAGGTTGAAAGAGCACAATGGCCTAAAAATGTCTTTGTATGATGTAGCATTATCAATTCCCCTAAATGGAAACGGAAACTCAAGTCGTCAATCATTTGAAGGGAGTCTGTGTACTTTTTGAGCATAGCGTATGGGTGCTTTGATTTCTGCTAACTATACCTTTCTGCAACCTCTCTAAAGCCCATCATTTCTGGCTCATCATATCTGCAAGCGATCCTCAGAAGCTGTTCAGCCTGTTGAGCTCCCTAGGTGACAGCTGATAAAGATCTTAATCATCCTTGCAGCCGCAAAGCCGAAGTCAGATTAATAGTATTATCAGAAACTCTCTAAGTTCTCCATGCACCCTTATCAATCAATTATATTTCCTGCACACACCACCTACGCACAGAGTCATCACTGAGCGTTCATCATTAAAGCGGAGCGGTCATACATTTGTTCAATTTACTATAATTAGAGAAGCTTTGGCAAAACCATTAGAATTAATCCAAATTAGGAGTTCAAAAACGATTGGCTTCATAGTTGTGACTTGAAGAGAACCTCCAGCCAAATTAGGGAAAACTCGTATTGTGAAGCTAAGCAATGCAACAACGTGGTTCAGGGCTCGATCACCAACAAGGACAAATGCACGCATTCGGCATTTGGATGTTTTCCTTGAGTTTTGAGCAGGCTTCCTCCTGGCGCTCAAATTTTGTCAAACAACCCTGAAACAGAGGAAAGTCAACTGGCTTCCAGCCAACAAAGACCTGGAAAGTCAAGGGCTTCCGGCCAACAATGACCCATAATGTCAAACTATAAACATGGCTGTAAACCAGGCATATGGAGGTGACTGAACACACCTTATGTTCTTAGAAAAGCTTTGTCCTTGAGTATAATGAAGGGGGCAAGTGTCACTTTCCTTTCTGAAGCTTTTGTTTTCATATTATAGAGCCCTTGTGTCAGGGCTCCAGGGGCTCTCCATCGAAGATCTTAAAGTACTCTGACATTACAACAGGATTACATTCAATAAAATCGGGAACAAAAAGGATATTCAAAGGAAGATCCTTCCACCGATCTCAGGAAAAGGGCTCTCAGCACAGCCTGGATCAATACGGTTGGATGAGTTCTGTCTCCACTGCTGTTCAATAGCTACACAGAAAAAGCTTTTCAAGGTGTTTGTGAAGGTATTGGAATTCCAGCCTATGAACCCAAGGACATATAGAAAAGAAGCTAGGCAGACTATATGTTTTTGCTTGCGAAGACCTCAACCTTTGGAACTCAACCACTTACTTGGTAAAATTTGTAAGTCTCCGTGAAAATAAAAACAAAAAAAAGACAAAAACATGGTTATAACCAACAAAAAGAAACTAAGAAATAAACCTAGTGCTTGAAAATAAAAAAAATAGAGCAAGTAATCAACTCCCAATGTCTTGGAAAATGAATCAATGAAAACCTGAAGAACTATGTTGACGGTAGAATCGCCTCGGTCAATCGGTTTTTGGGGATTTAAAGAGAATATGAGGAACAATCTCCCTCTAAGCACATGTGGGCTCCCAGGATCTCGGTCACATTGTGTGAAACCGTCAGTAACGTACACAGTTTTATAATACCCCCTTGAGGTTTCTTTACTGCACCACCCCCCCAACCCCAGATCAGACAGGATCAATCTGGCCTTGTTCTGCTATGGGCCAAATAAAGTATATGCACGCCAACATAACAATTTGGCATGCAATGCACCAAACTAACAAGACGGCAACATTTTGTTTTGCATGACAACCTCAATATCTGGCCCATAGTGTTCCTCCCTAGAATTAGTTTTTGGCATTGGAATTGGCATTGTGGCCAGCTTCTGTGGTCTTAGCTGAGTTCTTTTTTAAAACCCCCCCCCCCCCCTAATTTTTTTAATATATTTTTTTTCAGGCTTCTGCTGTAGCTTGCTTACATAAATGCTATGGTAGTTCCAAAAAATAAAAAAAGGAAGATTTACTGACTGGTTTCATAAGTTCTGTCTATGTTTTTGCCTTTGTAGGGATTATGATAATGATTAGTTTTCTGGGTTCCTGGGAACTCTTCTGTCCCTTGCGCTTGGCAGCTGAAGTTTGTATGGTTCACACAGGAACTCTTCAGAGTTGCGCGGTCCATCCCAAGTTCGAAACCCCCAGGTCAGGTTCCGTCAAAATCCGAAGGCTGGTGAACTGGCTTTGAGTAGTTTTTTTTTTGGAATCCATTCCAGCAGCTTTTGAGGTCGCCATAAACTCTCGGGGTCTCCAAAGCAAAGATGAAGCCAAGAGTTTTCTCCTTCTATTTATTTTGAAACAGAAATAAATGTGCCCAGTGAGCGGAAGTCTGGGTATCTATAGCCGTGCTGACGCGATTCCCCTCCAAGCATACACACCATCTGGATTCTCAGCGCAGGGGGCTGCGTGTCATGTGTCAATAAGAGATAATAACTTTCTCTTGATAAGGAAAAAGGGAAGATCAAGTTGAACCCAAGCAAGCAGATCTAAAAGCCCTCCAGCTAGTCCAATTATGTTTGCATACTCAAAAAGAAATCTAGCATCTAGCTTTGCTGGGTTTTTTTGCCTTCCTCTGGATGAGCTGAGGGTATAGGATTAGACCTTTTTTTTTTAAATGGTTGAACTGGATGGACTTTTGTCTTTTTCAACCAGACTATGTAACTATATAAAATGGCTCACTATGCCCTAGTTCAGTGGTTCTCAACCACTGGGCCGTGGCCTCTCTCCTATTGGGCCTTCAGCCAAACTGCAGATCCCCTATCCTAACCTTCCACAGTGCCTCCCAGCTCCCTAAGTACCCCCCAACCTTCCATGGTGGGCCACAGTGCTCGCCAACCTCCCACAATGCCACGCAGCTTACTAAAAGCCTCCCAGTCCCCCATAACCTTCAACAGGAGGGAGCACATACTGCGCGTGTGTAGATTTGTGCATGCGGGAGAGCACATTGCTCTCCCGCATTCACAAATCTAGACATGCGCACAGTGCTCTCCCGCATTCACAAATCTAGACATGCGCACAGTGCTCTCCCGCATTCACAAATCTAGACATGCGCACAGTGCTCTCCCGCATTCACAAATCTAGACATGCAGTGTGCTCTCCCGCATGCACAAGGGAGAGTACCACGTACATATAGATTTGTGGACAACGATGTAGATTTGTGAATGAGGGAGAGTGCATAGCACATGTGTAGATTTGTGGACAAGGGAGAGTGTACTGCACATGTGTAGATTAGTGGACGAGTGAGAGTGTACCATGTACATAGAGATTTGGGGACAAGGGAGAACACACAGGATGAGGGAGAGCACAGTGCGCATGCGCAGATTTGTGAATGAAGGAGAGCACAGTGCGCATGCGTAGATTTGTGAATGAGGGAGAGCACAGTACGCATGCGCAGATCTGTGAATGAGGGAGAGCACAGTGCGCATGCGCAGATCTGTGAATGAGGGAGAGCACAGTGCGCATGTGCAGATCTGTGAATGAGGGAGAGCACAGTGCGCATGTGCAGATCTGTGAATGAGGGAGAGCACAGTGCGCATGTGCAGATCTGTGAATGAGGGAGAGCACAGTGCGCATGTGCAGATCTGTGAATGAGGGAGAGCACAGTGCGCATGTGCAGATCTGTGAATGAGGGAGAGCACAGTGCGCATGTGCAGATCTGTGAATGAGGGAGAGCACAGTGCGCATGTGCAGATCTGTGAATGAGGGAGAGCACAGTGCGCATGTGCAGATCTGTGAATGAGGGAGAGCACAGTGCGCATGTGCAGATCTGTGAATGAAGGAGAGCACAGTGCGCATGTGTAGATTTGTGAAGGAGAGCACAGTGCGCATGTGTAGTTTTGTGAGTGAGGGAGAGCACAGTGGGCATGTGTAGATTTGAGAATGAGGGAGAGCACAGTGCGCATGTGTAGATTTGTGAATGAGGGAGAGCACAGTGCGCATGTCTAGATTTGAGAATGAGGGAGAGCACAGTGGGCAGGTGTAGATGTGTGGAAGAGGCAGAGCACAGTGCGCATGTGTAGATTTGTGGAAGAGGCAGAGCATTTGTTCGATGCTCATTCCTCATACCCTCCATCCTAATAGAGTGGAACGCCCACAAAACTACTTTTTTTGAACAGGTTTTATGGAATCATGCTTGACCTACAGATATGTGATTTAATCGTAGCACACTTGGTCTACACTGCACCATGATTTATAAACTGCTGGGGCCCCTGAACTGCACTGTAAATTTCATTATAAGGTGAACCCTTTTAAGAATTAAGATTTTTGTTGTTTTGTTTTTTAGATCTATTGAAAATTGCTTGCATCCCAATGTGTCCAACCTGCAGATGATGGCGTACTCCACAACCGCCCAGAATCCTGGATCGTGCCCGAAGACTGGGTGGATCTGAGCGCAATATTTCAACCGATTCAAAAATTTGCAAACCGCCATTCCACCATCGCCATTCAAGAGAAAAGTAATACAGACCGATTCTTTGTTGCCAAGCACTTCAATAGATTGCAAGAGAGAAAAAAGGAAAAAAAATAAAATGTCATGGGTGAAGGCTGGGAGAGGAGTGGAGGATCTGGAAGCATTTGCATGTAAGTGGGAAAAGCCTGCTGCAGAATTGTATAGATCAGCTTTTCAGTTCTTGGAGAGATCCTGAGTGGGGGAGGGGGGCTGGGGGAACTTCAAAGCATTCCAAGTATGTGGCCAGGATGTAGAGGGAATTAAAGGCACAACACATCGCTTCAGAGGCAGGCTCCGGGGCCCTGAATTGGCATTCCAGGCGGGCCCTTTCACAAGGAAAAGCCTGGCTGCTGCTTTGTCAATGGCCAACCACTACAAAAAAAAAAAAAAAAAAAATGCTTTTCTCCCTTTTCTTTATGCTCTAACAATGTGACAAGTAAAATGGAGGCGATGACTCCGCCAGACGCAGAGACAATGACATTAAAGAGATGCGCTAACCCTCTGTAATAAAAAGGCATTCACACTTCCCTGTAACAAGCTGCTGCATTCCAAGAATCCAATAAATTCCCAACACCCTTAATTGCAGTTCCCCAGACTGAAGCTTAGAGGAGAGTCAGTATGGCGGCCATGGACGCAGCAAGTATACTCCTCCCTAATCGTGCGCAGAAATGGCAAAAAGAAACTTCACCCTCAGCCCATTTCTTATTTTTTTTCCCCAGTCTCCCATTTCTTTTGGTTGTTCTACCAATTAAACATTATTTCAGGTACTTATATAGCGCCATCAATTTACGCAGCCTTTACATATACATTGTACATTCACATCAGTCCCTAACCCTCAAGGGGCGTACAATCTAAGGTCCCTAACTCACATTCATACATACACATACTAGGGACAATTTAGACAGGAACCAATTAACCTACCAGCATGTCTTTTGGAGTGTGGGAGGAAACCGGAGTACCCGGAGAAAAACCACCCGGCTGGTGGTGCCATGGTTGGGATTCAAACCAACAACCCTAGTACTGCCAGGCAGAAGTGCTAACCATTTAGCTACTGTGCTGCCCATACAAAAATCATACATGTGGCATGGTCTGCTATAATTCACCGCTCTGCTGCTGAAGATCCAGTTCCAACACCGCCATCTTTTTTAGTTGCTTCATCAGGAGTTGGCTATACCTTGCAGCTAGCCCCCAATGACGTGTATGTGCTGCAGCACATTAGGGGCCAGCAATGGGAGACAGGTAGCCCTGATGGTACGCCGCCAAGCGATTCCAGAATGCACTGCTGTAATGTGTTGCTCTACTGCTAAAGACCCTGTTTTGTACGGTCGTCTTTCTTTGTTGCATCATCGGGAGATGGAGGTCTCTTCCAGGTTCTTGAGCCACCCCCCTGATGACACACTGTGGTGTTTGTACATCAGAGAGGAGGCTACAAGATCCAGGAAGGTACTGTCACCAGTCCCAACCCAATGATGGGCCAACCAGTGAATATCATTGTCTGTTGTAAATCGGCCATTCTGCTGCACAAGACCCAGGCCCGTGTAGCCATCTTCATTTGTTGCAGCATCAGGAGCCAGAGGTTTCCTCCAGGAAAGGAAATAAGAATGGTGAAGGTCTACTTTAAAAAGTTCATGTAAACCCAACACTGCTGAAGGACCCAACACTGCTGAAGGACCCAACACTGCTGAAGGACCCAACACTGCTGAAGGACCCAACACTGCTGAAGGACCCAGGTTTACAATGTCATCTTCTATTGTTGCATTATCAGGAGCCGGCTGTCTCTTCTGGGTTTTTGAGGCACTCCCTTGATGGCGTACTGTGGTGCATGTGCATCTTCGGGGAAGCGGCTGCAAGAACCAGGCAGATACTGTTGCCCCCCTCTCCCGTTGATTATGTTCCGACCAGTGGATCCAGCATGGTCTGTCGTAATCAGCCGCTCTGCTCCTGAAGATCTGGTCCCACACCGCCATCTTTGTTGCTTCATCAGGAGCTGGTTGTGCCTTTAAGTTGTTGCAGTTGACCCCCAATGATGGGGGAGTACAGTGGCTAAATGGTTAGCACTTCTACCTGGCAGCACTAGGGTCGTTGGTTCGAATCCCAACCATGGTACCACCTGCCTGGAGTTTGCATGTTCTCCCTGTGCAGGTTTCCTCTGGGTACTGCAGTTTCCTCCCACACTCCAAAGACATGCTGGTAGGTGAATTGGCTCCTGTCTAAATCGGCCCTAGTATAAATCAATGTGAGTTAGGGACCTTAGATTGTACACCCCTTGAGGGTTAGGGACTGATGTGAATGTACAATATATATATATATATATATATATATATATATATATATAGCGCTGCGTAAATTGACAGCGCCATATAAGTACCTGTAATAAATAAATGATGTGCTTGGGCCATGGTGTATCATCAGGGGCCAAACGCGGGAATGAAGTAGAGCCAGCTAGTCCCGATGACGCGCTGCCAAGCAATTCTAGCAGCAACTGCTGAGGGCACTGCGGTCTTCCTTTGTTGCTTCATCGGGAGCCAGCTGTTTCCTCCAGGAAGAGAAGAATGAGGGAGAACGTCCACATGTAAACCAACCGCTAAAATCTCTAACCCGTTTATGTCATTTCCAAAGTCATTCTCCATCTTCTTTAAATCTGCGGTAATAGAATACTTGGGTGAGCCTGCATGAGGGGCCTTGTTCAGGCACTTCCTGTTATGGGGTGACAACACACATTACATCATAATTTAAAAGAAAATTCTCTCTGTAGTTGGGCTTCATGGTTATCTGTGGTCAGCACAGTGGCCAAATGGTTGGCACTGCCACCTGGCAGTACTGGGGTCGTTGGTTCGAATCCCAACAACGGTACCACCTGCCTGGAGTTTGCATGTTCTCCCTGTGCTTGCTTGGGTTTCCTCCAGGTACTTCGTTTCCTCCCACACTCCAAAGACATGCTGGTAGGTTAATTGGCCCTAGTATATGAATGTGAGTTAGGGACCTTAAGACGGTTAGGATATATAAAGTACTGCGTGGGGAAGGAGAAGGAGGAGAGGGAGGAGAGGGAGAGAAAGAAAGGAGGAGAGGGAGGAGAGGGAGAGAAAGAAAGGAGGAGAGGGAGGAGAGGGAGAGAAAGAAAGGAGGAGAGGGAGGAGAGGGAGAGAAAGAAAGGAAAAGAAAGGAGGAGAGAAGGAAAAGAAAGGAGGAGAGAAGGAAAAGAAAGGAGGAGAGAAGGAAAAGAAAGGAGGAGAGAAGGAAAAGAAAGGAGGAGAGAAGGAAAAGAAAGGAGGAGAGAAGGAAAAGAAAGGAGGAGAGAAGGAAAAGAAAGGAGGAGAGAAGGAAAAGAAAGGAGGAGAGAAGGAAAAGAAAGGAGGAGAGAAGGAAAAGAAAGGAGGAGAGAAGGAGAGATTGAGACGAGGAGGAAGGAGGAGGAAGAAAGAAAAAAGGAGGAGCAAGGAGAAATCTGTGCAGGGCAAATATTTTAGGGATAATGTTTTTTCTTTCCTCTTTTTCATTTGCACGAATATGGCTATGATCCTTTAACACAGTGTGTGTGTGAGTGTGTGTGTTAGAAAAGGTGGGTTTTTTTGGGTGCAACCATGTGCATTTTTACCCCATAGACTACAATGGGAGCGTATCAAAATCACTCCAGGACAACCAGATATTCTGAATCCATTTTCTATATGTATTCTTGGTGTGCTTTTTGAATTCCTTCCAGATCTGTACAGTAATCCTGTAATAAAGACCGCTCACTGCTGCTGCTCTTTTCTTGCGCAGGGCGACTGGTCTGGTCTCCGCCCCCTCCCATAGTTTTCTGCAGGTAGCCTGTAAGAATGCTTCTCTTTGCACATCACAGTGATGTCATGGCTACTTTTACAAAGTAATACCTGGGTGTTCACAAGGCACTTGGTGCACATGAAGTTAATTTTAGATCCTTTGTGGTGGCTTAAGAATACATTTTAAATGAAGGCATTTGTGCCCCGTGTTCAGCTTTAAGTACCTCTGACACAAGAATTCTTGAGAGATTGAGACGTGTCCATGGCAGCCTACAATATAGCCTTCTCAGGATTAAATGGGATGGAAAGAGAGCTAGAGATTGTGTATGGGTGGGGGAAGGGGAGTTATTTATAGTTCAAAAGGTGCACTTTAACACCAAGGCTTCAACAAGCCCCAATCCCTCTCAGTAATGTGGTTTGCACATATATTGTACAGTGCAGACTGCAGACAGGTGAAATGTAAATAAAGCAATGCTTACTGGCCTGGACCAGTACAGGTAGAGACAGTGAAGGGAAGAGCTTATATCTGCAAAGGGATCCCTGGACATATTAAGAGGCAACAAGCGTCAAGGTGCAGTTATCCTTTAAGTCCAACAGTACAAAAAGTATATTATCAAGCCCGTCACAAGCCAGTCCCTCGGCAGACCTCATTGTCAGGTTTTGAAGTGAGAAAAGGGAACGTACAAAGTCAAATTGCCCCCTGCCTTGGCCTACATCATCACCCGCAACGGAATCGCAGGTTCTGACGCGAGAACAGCAGCCATAAGAATCCTGAGCAATGGAGATTTGTATATGGCATAGATTGCTATACGGGGACGTGCCCACCCCCCACCCGCACTCAAGCTTTCCTCCCCCTCCGTACACCCACCTAAAAGGCATTGAGACTGTACAAAAGGTACAAGGATTGGAACTCTGCAAGTAAAGCTGAATGCCAGGCATACTGCGAAATACACAGATTAAATGCATGGAGCCGCTCTACTAACCATAGGATTTGTATATAGAATATACAGTTTGGTCCATAGATATATATATATATTTATTCGGGCACAGGCACAATTTTTCATACTTTTGGCTCTGTATGCCATCAGAATAAATAAAAACTAAAAAATCCAAATGAATTTGAAGTGCAGACTTTCAGCTTTAATTCAAGGGGTTGAACATAAATATAAAGTACAACATTTTTAGGAACTGCAACCATTTTTATACACAGTCCCTCCATTTTCAGGGGCTTAAAAGTAATTGGACAAATGAATATAATCATAAATAAAATGTTCATTTGTAATATTTTGTTAAGAATCCTTTACTGGCAATGACTGCCTGAAGTCTGGCACCCATGGACATGACCAAAGACTGGGTTTCCTCCTTTCTGATGCTTTGCCTGAAGTCTGGCACCCATGGACATGACCAAAGACTGGGTTTCCCCCTTTCTGATGCTTTGCCTGAAGTCTGGAACCCATGGACATGACCAAGGACTGGGTTTCCCCCTTTCTGATGCTTTGCCTGAAGTCTGGAACCCATGGACATGACCAAAGACTGGGTTTCCTCCTTTCTGATGCTTTGCCTGAAGTCTGGCACTCATGGACATGACCAAAGACTGGGTTTCCTTGTTTCTGATGCTTTGCCTGAAGTCTGGCACCCATGGACATTACCAAAGACTGGGTTTCCTCCTTTCTGATGCTCTGCCTGAAGTCTGGCACCCATGGACATGACCAAAGACTGGGTTTCCTCCTTTCTAATGCTTTGCCTGAAGTCTGGAACCCATGGACATGACCAAAGACTGGGTTTTCTCCTTTCTGATGCTTTGCCAGGCTCTAACTGCAGCTGTTTCAGTTCTTTGTTTGTGGGTCTTTCTGCCTTTAGTTTTGCCTTCAGCAAGTGAAATGCATGCTCAATTGTGTTGAGATTAGGTGATTGACTCGGCCATTGCAGAACATTCCACTTCTCCTTCAGTAGCTCCTGGGTTGCTTTTGCAGTGTGTTTTGGATCATTGTCCATCTGTACTGTGAAGCGCCGTCCAATCAACTTTACTGCATTTGGCTGCATCTGGGCTGACAGCATATCTGTAAACACTACAGAATTCACCCGCCTGCTTCTGTCACATCATTAATAAACACCAATGACTCAGTGCCAATGGAAGCCATGCATGCCCATGCCATCACACTGCCTCCACCATGTTTTAGATGACGTTGTGTGCTTTGGATCATGAGCTGTTCCAAGTCTTCTTCACACTTTTTTTCTTCCCATCATTCTGGTACAGATTCATCTTAGTTTCATCCGTTCAAAGAATACTTTTGCGGAACTGGTCTGGCTTTTTAGATGTTTTTTGGCAAAGTCTAATCTGGCTTTTCTATTCTTCATGCTTATGAATGGTTTGCACCTTGTGGTGAACCCTCTGTATTTGCTCTCGTGAAGTCTTCTCTTGAGTGTAGATTTTGACAATGATACGCCCACCTCCTGCAGAGTGTCCTTCACTTGTATGGATGTTGTGAATGGGTTTTTCTTTACCATAGAGATGATCCTGCGATCATCCACCACTGTTGTCTTCTGTAGACGTCCACTCCATTTTATGTTGCTGAGCTCACCAGTGCGTTCTTTCCTCAGAATGTACAAAACTGTTGATTTGGCCGCTCCTAATGTTGCTGCGATCTCTCTGATGGATTTGTTTAGTTTTCGAAGCCATGCAAGTGAAACAGGCCATTGTAAGGACGGCTCCTTTGAACGCATGATGAAGGTTCACAGCAATAGATTCCAAATGCAAATACCACACTTAGAATCAACTCCAGACCTTCTACTTGCTTAACTGAAGAAATAACGAAGGAGTAGCCCACACCTGGCCACGAAACCGCTTTTGATTCAATTGTCCAATTACTTTTGGTCCCTTGAAAAAAGGGGGGGGATGGCTACTCTTCAGCGCTGTAATTCCTAAACCCTTCCTCCAATTTGGATGTACATACCCTCAAATTACACCTGAGAGTGCGCACTTTCAGCCCATATCTATTATATAGCTATAGCTTGAATATCTTTTGGTCAATAACTGAAAAAAAAAACTAAAATTGTGCCCATGTCCAAATATATATGGACCTAACTGCATGTCCATTCAGTTTTGATATTCACACAGCTGTATCACATAGCACAGACCTGTCCTGCAGAGAAGGGGACCCGATTTTCCTCTTCAGCAGCTAACACTTGTCCCTTCTCCAGCCTGTGACTACACATTTAAAGCTCAACTCCGGGAAAATAATTTTTTTTCACCATGCAGTGGGAGGGATTCAGCAGCAGAGGCAGTGCTTCCAATCCAGAAGGTATTAGGGAGTGGCCAGGTGCTGACCGGCAAGTTTCAGGCTTGGGAGTCAGCACTGGCCATGCCATTAATCACGCCGTCCGCAACTTCTTTTCCTCCCACTGTAGGTACCATCTACCAGGAAGCTGACAACTCTGTCCCAAATTCAGGGGCTTTGCAGCATCACTGCCACACCATCACAGGAAGCTTCATTAAGTGGACTTCACTGGCAGGATCAACAGGTTTTAGTGGGGCTTAGGAGGGGGACTTTGAAAAAAAAAAAAAAAAAAAGTATGGTCCAGTGCTTGATTTGCACTTACAATCGTCTCAATGGGACTTCATGGCTTCTGTAGCATGGGGTAACAATATGTCACATAGAAGCTCTGAGATCGGCAGACTATCAGCAAATGTGTGCAGCCACAGATTGGCCAAAACCAAAATGTGTGCAGAAACAGATTAGCTACAGTCCAATGTACACAGGTGCAAGTTCATTTGTACTGTTGGATGCATGGACATAAAAATTCTGCATTCCAAGCTGCTCCTCCTCACTGCCACTTCAAACCTGGATGTCGGGAATTAGACGAGACAACTCCACTCACAGACCATGTGCGAAGAAGAAAGCCACTGCACACTGGAGGGATCACCAACATTAGGAAGGATATCCACAAGCTTGACATTGACAACCCTCTAGTAGTACCATCCTTCTACCGCATTTTACCCATAGGGCTTGGTCGTAGAGAGGTCTACTCTATGCCCCGTGAGTAAAACACGTTACAGGGATGCGCCTTGACCACGACTCTCAAGCTTGTGAATATCCTTCCTACTAAATGTGGTCACCAGTGATCCCTCCAGTGTGCAAAGCACACTTCATCCGCAAGGTGTCATCTTTGGGCTGGGACCTCCAAATTCTAAGAGGAACCAGCCAAAGTGGCTGCTTGGCCTGTGGAATGGTCGATGAGAACATTAGATGGAGTTCGAAAAAATATAGCTAGGGAAGAGGTTCCCCTTTTCTGCAAGATATTGAAATCAGCTACAGTCCAATGTACACAGGTACAAGTTCACCTGTATGGTGCCATCTCTGAGCTTAGACCTCTGATTACTGGAAACAGCGCCAGGGTCTATAGAGCGGCAGATAGGAACATTAGGTGGAGGTTCGGAAACTGCAGTTAGGAAAGAGACTCATGTTTCCTTAAAGTGGAAATTCACTCTCTCAACATTATAGTAAGCAAAAAAAAAAAAAATTGTAGTATTTCAAACATATATCAATATATTTGGAAAGAATATTTTTAAAAATATATTTCAAATATATTTTTCTTCCATGTGGGTTATGCTGCTAGCTTTAGTTTACAGATAGGAAAGTATATTATATTTACTGGTTTTAAACTGTTTTTTTACATTTCTTAACCTCTTGGCGCCGGCCAAACACAAATGTGCAGCCTCCCGGCGTCTGGGCCTAGATGCCGAGCGGCCACACATTTGCGTTCTATTAAAAATAAATAAAAAATTATATATTAAAATATATATATATATATATATATATATATATATATATATATATCTGCTGAGAGCGCACGCCACCAACACACGTCAGGTACTCATGGAAAGGTCCCGATCTCCTCTTTCGATCGGGACCTTTCCTGATCATGTGACCACCGTGTCACATGACCCTAAACCCCGCCTCCTGAAACCCTTAAAGGGTCGGGAGGCGCCGGCGCCAAGGGGTTAAGTTACTTCCTGGTCTCCATCCTTAGGCTAATGTCATACATCCCAGGAGTCTTCAGGAGGGGTGTTCTCAGCTAAGCACCTCCTCCTGCCTGCCTAAACTAAGGGCATATGGATTCCAGGAAGTAATTGCAATATGAATCAACTGCCCTTACTCAAGATGGCTACGGCCAGAAATGCTAGGTGGTGTTTTTCGGCAAAAAAGCATGAAGACATGGATGGATGGAGTTTGCTTTGAAAATTAAAAATAAATTAAACATCACTTTTGGTTTATGGTGGTGAGATTCAGTGTACTTTCGATTTAAGACGCTTTACTGGTGACTGATCCAAAAATTAACAAATCCTTATATTTAAAAACACAACAAAAATAAAGAAGCATTATGGGTTAATAAAACTCCTTGAGAACTGCCAGCCCCAAAAAAAAAAAAAAAAAAAACCCACACCTGCAATCCAGCTTTAATAAACCTCATGGTGGGCTACCAGATGCACAAAGTGGCAGCTGGTTGCTCTCGATCCTGGTCGTCACAGAAAGCTATGGTCCCTCCTGAGGATCAAGAGCCAATCAAATTGGTCTGAGATCATGTAATCATTTTGTCAGAAAAACAGAAAATTTTACAAAACCCTTATATTTGACAAAACAAAAAATATGGAAGCATTGGTGATAGGGCAATTAAACTCTTCAAGAGCAAGCAGTCACACAAAGCATTGGCTGTTGGCTCTGAATACTGGACATCACCGAAAACTCAGGTCCTTACTGAAGATCCGGAACCAAAGTGGTTTCTGATCATGCGATCATTTTGCCAGAAAGACAAAAAAAAAAATTCCACAAAACCCTTATATTTGACAAAACAAAAACTATGGAAGTATCGGGGATAGGTCAAAACACTGAGCACCAGCAGACGCACAAAGCATTGGCTGCTGTCCCTCAACATTGGACATCTCCGAAAACGCAGGTACTTACTGAAGATCCGGAACCAATCAAAGTGGTTTCTGATCATGCAACCATTTTGCCAGAAAAATGAAAAAAAAAAAAAAAACTAAAAACGCTGAGCACCAGCAGCCACACAAAGCATTGGCTGGTGGTCCTCAACATTGGACATCGCTGTATGCTCTGGTCCTTACTGAAGATGGGGATTTAAAGTTCCCGATCAAGTGATGACTTGGTCAACAATTTACACCTTACAGTTCTGCTTCAAAAAATACTGAAAAATGACTGTCAAGTTCCTCAGGGGGACAGAGCTGAAATAGAATATGAAAAACATGGACTGACACTTTGTTTTGCAAAGCAGCCTGTGTTCCTTCCCATAATTCTCAGTTCCAGTGATGGCCAACGATCCATCAAAGCAGCAGATCTTTACATGGAAATCTTTGGAATCCAGCAACGTGCTAGCCCGGAATGTTCCAAGCGCAGGGAACTGTCAATAACATAGAAGCGATTTGACCAGCTGACATGCCCTATCCGACTTTGAACCCCAACTGAGGTAATGGGCAGCCAAGGACCCAATATCTGGGAACGGGTGGGAGTGATGGGGACAGCTGGATGTATATAAGCAGCTCCTTGGCATTCCCACCCATACCGTCACATACATTCTCTGGGCGACAAGGTCGCAGCCGGGGTCGGGAATAATTAAGTGGAGAGGAAGGGATAGGTTTTCAGTTATCATATGAACAAACAGCTGGAGGGGTGTGAAAAGGGCAAAAAACGACCACTGAACCAACCAATGAAAAAACGATTTAAAGGGGCACTTTTGTTATTTCATTTGCATACGGTTTATACAAGATTGGGCTCGCAAATTCTAATCTAAAGAGTGTCATGTACAAGGAGCATGGCCAACGTGTTACAGGAGCTTCAGGACATTTTTTTCTAAATACCTTATTTCAGGTACTTATATAGCACCATCAATTTACACAGCACTTTACATATATATTGTACATTCACATCAGTCCCTAACCCTCAAGGAGCGTACAATCTAAGGTCCCTAACTTACATTCATACATACTAGGGCCAATTTAGACAGGATCCAATTAAACTACCAGCAAGTCTTTGGAGTGTGTGAGGAAACCGGAGTACCCGGAGGAAACCCACGCAGACACAGTGAGAACATGCAAACTCCAGGCAGGTGGTGCCGTGGTTGGGATTTTAACCAACGACCTCCGTACTGCCAGGCGGAAGTGCTAACCATTTAGCCACTGTGCTGTCCACACCTTAACCACTTCAATACCGGGAACTTTCACCCCCTTCCTGCCCAGGACAAATTTTCAGCTTTCAGTGCTATCACACTTTGAATGACAATTGTGCGGTCATGCAACACTGTACCTATATGAATTTAACTTTTTTTTTTCAGACAGATAATTTATTTTGGTAATTATTCACCACTGGGATTTTTATTTTTTCGCTATATAAATGAAAAAGTCCAAACATTTTGGGAAAAAAAAAAAAAAAAGTTTTTCTTATAAAAAATTTGCAAATCTTTTTTTCATAAATATTGTCCAAAATGTATTCAGCTATCTTTTTAGTTAAAATAAAAAAAAAAAAAAAAAAAAAATTAGTTTATAAACAAAAATAAAAAAAAAATTTTCACTTTTTTTATATTGTTTTTTTTTTCCTTTAACATACTGTCACCCTAGCAGTACAGTATCATAGTGACACTGTACTAGTGAGGAGTGATGAATATTTTTTTTTTTTTAATTTTACACTGATTGCTATTACACCCATAAAGGCTGTAAAAGCAATCATTTCTCCTTCTCTCTGGCTGCATTCTTGCAGCCATTGAGAAATACTGAGTGAGCTGTGATTGGTCACAACTTGTCACATGGTACAAGGCTGTTGTGAATATCCTTGTACCATGTGACCTCTGTGATCATTCACAGATTTCACACGTAGTAAGCAATCATGTCAGAAGTGACATCTTGTTTACTACTGTTCCTGTGATCACTGATTGGCCAATCAGTGATCACATGAATCGGGACCTCACACAGAGGTCCCGTACAGTGATTGTGTTCCGCTGTGTCTTCCGGACACAGCGAGCACTGGATTGCGGTGCCGCGCGCTCGCAGGGAAGCCGGAGGATGTTTATAAACGGCCACCCGCTCCTGCACTGCTCCCGTCCGACCGTTTCTGTACATGGGCTGGACAGGAAGTGGTTAAAGAAAGCCTGTACCAAGATAGGCTGCCATTGATGACCTCCTACTTTCCTTAGACCACGGGTGTCAAACTGGTGGCCCTCCAGCTGTTGCGAAACTACAAGTCCCATCATGCCTCTTCCTTTGGGAGTCATGCTTGTAGCTGTCCATCTTGCAATGCCTCATGGGACTTGTAGTTTGGCAACAGCTGGAGGGCCGCCAGTCTGACACCCGTGCCTTAAAAGGATTAACTTCACCTTTGGGAACCTGTCACATGTTCCACCCAAGCAGATACACTAGAGGTCTGCAGGAGACCTGCATGGCACCAGTGATCTGCTAGTCGCTGGTGCAATGCTTTTACAGGCTCTTGCAACCAAACATAATACAAGCATTTTTTTACCTGCAAAAAAAAAATTAAAAATGTGCATTTATTATTTTTGATCAAAAGGCGAATTATCTTTTAAAAAGGGAATCTAACCTTCAATGGAATACAGAATCAGCTAAACTTATTGAGACACAGATTTTAGGTGGAAAGCTCAGCCAGATGCACTACTGTACCCGGTCATAGGACGTCCTCATGCACACGGGACATTTTTACAGCGGCTGTTTTTGGCTTTTGACGGTTTTTTCTACAGCCAGTAAACCCCCCAGCATGTTATCCTATGTGTCCATACACACAGACTGTAATCAACGTTTTGTGGCAGGGGTATTTTTTTAATTGGAAGGAAAAAAAAAAAAAAAACCTCAGAACTAGTGGGTTTCCAGAGTTTTTTAGCTGTAAAAACGCTCTAATGCTGAAAAACGCAGAAAAAAGGCGGTAAATCGTGGCAAACCAGCGTTTTTGGACTTTTTGACAAAAAAAACACAAAAAACCTAGAAAACGCTAATACAAAAATGCTGAAAAACCTCACGTTTTAACGTGACTTTACACAATTACCAGCGTTATTAAAATGCATAAGGCATATTATTTCATTTAAAAGTAGGACTAAAAACAGTAATTTTTTGTTATTTCTTTAGGTTTTGGATACAGAGGAGATGGATTAGAACAGGTCAGGTTTTTACGGCTTCATGTCTGAGATTCATCCTCTCTAATGGTCCGGTTTACGGTTATCAACAGAAGTGAAGGTAAAAAAAACCCCCCAAGATTCGGGTTGTCCTCCAAAAAAGAAAGAGGGGAAATTTTCCAATGGGGGCACTACTTATAGTGACCCAGGGATCCCCAAGGATTTAATTTCCTCTCACTTCTGGTTTTGGATACGGGACAGGAAGTGAAGGTAAATCTCCCCAATGTAACAGATGGCAAAAAAATAAATAGACTAACCCTCCCTTACTCTGCCTAAAATGTAAAGAAAGTTTTGCCTATAGTTCTGCTTTAATAAATATCAATGATCATAATTTATAGTTCTCTCAATAAGAATAATACATCGTATTATAAGGAACATATGTTTTTATTATTGCCATGATTATCAAACAATTATCAACAATTCATATTTTACAATTGGTTTAAAATAACAATAATAGTTATTGATATTATTTAAAGGATTCTATATTTTTGTGGGGATATTATTATTATGAACCAACAATTGTAAATTATAATATTCTGAATTATTTCGAACTCCTGAATTTCTGTGAAAACCATTTGAATATTTTTGGAAAGTTAGATAAATTAATCAATTGTACTGTCGAAGTTATTGTATCATTTGTTAAATTTATATTTTGTTTATGTTTAAATTCAGGGTTTGTTCTGTTATTTTTTAATTTTTTTTTAACTTATTATGAAAACTTTAAAATGAAAACAATTTTAATATTATTGTACTACTAGTATTGTTATTATTTACTACTTATATAAAACAATAATAGTAGTAGTAAATAATAAAATATAATAAGTTTTAAAAAAATTTTTACTATAAGATAATAATATCAGGGTCCTCATCCTCTTCCTCCAACATTGTTAAAAATTTTAGAATGCTTAATATCGTTTATTTAAAAAGAAGAATGCTAGAATAATAAAAAATATATACCGTATTTTCCGGCGTATAAGACGACTTTTCAACCCCTGAAAATCTTCTGAAAAGTAGGGGGTCGTCTTATACGCCGATGTCAGGGCGGCACTTTTTCGAGGGGAGGTGCGGCGCCGCGCCCCCTCCTCCTCCAACAGACACCAAGTACAGGGGTGGGCAGAGGGGCTGCTGTACCTTACCTGGCTCCGGTCCCACGACGATCCGGTCCAGGAAGCGCGGCTGCTCCTTCTTTCAGTTCGGCCGCTCGATGGTCACACGGCCGCTCGGCTCCGCCTCCTCACCGGTGATTGGGCGCCAGCACTGGAAAGGCACACAGGCGACCAATCACCGGCGAGGAGGCGGAGCAGAGCGGCCCCACGAAAATCGAGCGGCCACACTGGAAGAAGGAGCAGCCGCTCCTCTCCCCCACTGACACTAACGATGGGGCACTATTACTCCTCCACACTGACACCAACGATGGGGCACTATTCCTCCTCCACACTGACACCAACGATGAGGCACTGTTCCTCCCCACTGACACCAACGATGAGGCACTGTTCCTCCCCACTGATACCAACGATGAGGCACTGTTCCTCCCCCACTGACACCAATGATGGGGCACTATTCCTCCTCCCCACTGACACCAACGATGGGGCGCAATTCCTCCCACTGACACCAACGATGGGGTGCTATTCCTCCCACTGACACAAATGATGGGGTGCTATTTCTCCCACTGATACCAATGATGGGCCACTATTCCTCCCACTGACACCAATGATGGAGCACTATTCCTCGCACTGACACTAATGATGGGACACTATTCCTCCCACTGACACCAATGATGGGGCACGATTCTTCCCACTGACACCAACAATGGGGCACTATTCCTCACACACTAACACTAAGGATGGGGCACCATCATTGGTGTCAGTGGGAGGAATAGTGCCCCATCATTGGTGTCAGTGGGAGGAATAGTGTCCCATCATTGGTGTCAGTGGGAGGAATAGTGCCCCATCATTGGTGTCAGTGGGAGGAGTAGTGCCTCATCATTGGTGTCAGTGGGAAGAATCGTGCCCCATCATTGGTGTCAGTGGGAGGAATAGCACCCCATCGTTGGAATACCATACTGAAATACCATACCATATTGAAATCAAATCTGATGTTTTTTCATTTTTATTTGGTGTGTGTTGGAAGAGGGGTAGTCTTATACGGCGAGTATAGCTCAAACCCTATATTTTAACAGGAAAAGTAGAGGGTCGTCTTATACGCCGGAATATACGGTATATTAAATGATTGCTATGCATAATAATCCATATATTTACTTAATGCACCAATTTCAAAAGCCAGCAAACATCCCTTTGTGGTGTTAGAAGCTTTCCAGCCAATTCCATTGTTTGCATGGACTACGTTTCCATGCTGATTTGCAAGCAGCTTCCGGAAGATCGCACAACAAAACGCAAGTGTTAAGCCACATGATATTCTTAGCAAAACCCTGCAGTCATGTCAAGAAACCTGATCAAGACTTCCTGCTTGGGGGGGGGGGGGGGGGGGGAATTTAGAACAAACCTAATCTTTTCAAAAAAGATTTGGCTTTAGGAACTCAAAAATCCAGAGACCGACCTGACTTTGTTCTGCAGCACAGCTTGGTCATCTCCTCACCCCCGGTCTGTGACTGGCCAGTGAAGGAGCAGCAGCAGACTTAAAAAGTCATCACTCTGCTCTCCCTCCTAGCAACATCTTTATGAACATTATATTCTTGCTATTCATTTCTGAACTCCGATGCCTTCCAGACAGCACAGCCTGCTCAGTGACCTGAAACTTCTCTGCTTCTGAAATTACACACCTTGGTCATCACCCCCCCTTCCCCCAAGCCTGTGATTGGTCAGGGAAAGAGCAGCATCACTTCCCACTCTGTCCAGAATCTGAATATTTCGAATGTGCACGTCAATGACGCACATTGGTTACCCCCCCGTACTGCCCTTCCCTTTCCCAGTTCAAGTGCTGCTTTACAAGGAGGGGGGCAAGAGAATAAAGCTGAAATCAGGTATTTTAGCTTCATCTATAAACACATTTATTTGTTCCCCTTTAACTGCTGGGGCAATTTTTTTTAATTTTTGCACATGCTAAAGGCGAGGCCGCAGAGAATAAAAAAAAGGAAAGGCGAGGCCGCAGAGAATAAAAAAAAGGAAAGGCGAGGCCGCGGAGAATAAAAAAAAGGAAAGGCGAGGCCGCGGAGAATAAAAAAAAGGAAAGGCGAGGCCGCGGAGAATAAAAAAAAGGAAAGGCGAGGCCGCGGAGAATAAAAAAAAGGAAAGGCGAGGCCGCGGAGAATAAAAAAAAGGAAAGGCGAGGCCGCGGAGAATAAAAAAAAGGAAAGGCGAGGCCGCGGAGAATAAAAAAAAGGAAAGGCGAGGCCGCGGAGAATAAAAAAAAGGAAAGGCGAGGCCGCGGAGAATAAAAAAAAGGAAAGGCGAGGCCGCGGAGAATAAAAAAAAAGGAAAGGCGAGGCCGCGGAGAATAAAAAAAAGGAAAGGCGAGGCCGCGGAGAATAAAAAAAAGGAAAGGCGAGGCCGCGGAGAATAAAAAAAAGGAAAGGCGAGGCCGCGGAGAATAAAAAAAAGGAAAGGCGAGGCCGCGGAGAATAAAAAAAAGGAAAGGCGAGGCCGGGGAGAATAAAAAAAAGGAAAGGCGAGGCCGCGGAGAATAAAAGGAAAGGCGAGGCCGCGGAGAATAAAAGGAAAGGCGAGGCCGCGGAGAATAAAAGGAAAGGCGAGGCCGCGGAGAATAAAAGGAAAGGCGAGGCCGCGGAGAATAAAAGGAAAGGCGAGGCCGCGGAGAATAAAAGGAAAGGCGAGGCCGCGGAGAATAAAAGGAAAGGCGAGGCCGCGGAGAATAAAAGGAAAGGCGAGGCCCAGGAGAATAAAAGGAAAGGAGAGGCCCAGGAGAATAAAAGGAAAGGAGAGGCCCAGGAGAATAAAAGGAAAGGAGAGGCCCAGGAGAATAAAAGGAAAGGCGAGGCCCAGGAGAATAAAGCTAGTTGGAAGCAGGGCTGTGGTTAAGGGGGCACCACCAGTCATCCTGTATGGGGCCCGGGACAGCAGGGGGTCCCAGAAAGCTGAATTGGATGTGGGCAGGGAAGGTGATCGGCACAGTGGGGGTGCAATTACTGGAACCGATCCCCTGTATGGCTCTCTGCAGCATATGAAAGCTGGATTCTTCTTCTCTTCCTTATGCTGATTTTCAGCTGCTGAAGAGAGGACCATACAGGGGATCGGTTCCAGTAATCGCCCCCCGCCCACATGATCACCCTTCCATGTACACGTCCGATTCTCCCAGGCACCCACCCCCACAGTGCAGACTTCCCTCCTCTCCTTACTGCCAGCAGCTGCAAGCACACAATAGAATCCCTCAGGATGGAGAGTGGGGGAAAGGAAGGGTTAGATAAATATGATCGGTACTGATCACTCACAATGGAAGCATAGTAAAAAACTTTTTTTTTTTTTTTTTTTTTTTTAAAGGGGGCCTCGTCAGATTGGCTGTATAAGGCCCCGTGGTTCTTAAGAGCAGCCCTGGTTGGAAGGAGTGCCCTTTGAGAGCCCCATAAAAAGGTGGTCATCGGAAACCCTGGAAACCTGGTAGATTTAACCATTTGTGAACGAAGCCTTTACACCCGCACCTTGGTAGACCAGTTACAAATCCATGGTTGCATTTACTGGTGTCAACGTAAAAGGGACCGGCCATTTGCTCCTCTGGAGGGCAGAGCCCAATCTGAAAGGTCCAGTGTGGTCAGTACAGTGCCATGGAATAGGTCAGCACTATTGGATACAAACCATGTGTGCAGCCTTGGTGGTCGCTGCCAGCTTCATATCCCTCCCCCTTTCCCCGATAAGGTTCTCCCCCGGCTGGCTGTGTGATCAGAACACGGCATTCTTTCACAGAATGTAAAACCTGGATACAATGCAACAACCCGCATCCCCTCCGTGCCAAGTCCTAACCCCCCGCGCTCCGGCGTCCAATGTCAACAAGGGTCGGCCATAAAGCAGCGCTGTCCCGGGCTCGGAGCAGGCCCGCCGTATAGAAGGAACGTCATTCCAGCTGTGGCAGGGGAGAAGTTAAAATGCTGCAAAAACAAAAGCTTTAATATTGACATGGGAATAATAATCCTCCGAGGCCTGGGAGAAAAGTCAACTGTGCGACGACGACAACTGAAATAAACAGCTACGGCCGCCATCTTCTCTATTGATTTAAAGGCTCCTCTCCTGGACTGAAATGCTTGCTCCAATTTCATCACACACTATAAGCTACTCACAGTGTGCAGTAGAAGCTGCAGCAAGTCAGATAGAGCTCCGCCTCATTTCCTGACAGGAGGACGTCCAGCATCATCCAAGTCTTTCCTACACAGACAACCGACTGTCCCTGGTCCTTCCCCTTTCATTCATTGAAATTCAGTTCCTTCAAATCACGGAGGCCCAGCATCACACGTGGGTGTTATCTAGACGATCTACACGCAAAACACACCCGCTCCTCCAGACTGACACCCACCCCATCTCCATAATTTGCATAACTCCTACCAAAGGCAGCCACACATTATGCAATTTTCTTTCCTTCAATCACTGCTTGAAGCTGGCCATAGATGGATAGAATTTCAAACGTACAAAATCTAGAAAAAATTAGTAAGAAAATTCTCGTTTGGCGTTCGAAGGAAAGAAAAAAATTTTCCATCCTGCTCCTTCAGATTTTCCCATCACTGCGGTCAAAAACGAACGGCAATTTGACCCCACTAATGATCAGAAAACTAAAAACACATGTTCCTGGATCCTTCTGTTCCTAAGAGCTTTCGTTCAAAAATTCCACCTATCTATGGCCAGCTTTTACCACCAAGATTCTTCCCATACCTGTGACACCGGGGTGAGGGTGAAATGCTGGTTTACAAATTTCATACTAGCACTTGGTAACATTGTCACCTGTTTAACCCCTCACCCTCCAGAGGATTTCTCCCCCTTCTTGACCAGGCCAATTTTGGCGTTACGGGCACTGCGTTACTTTGACAATTGTGCGGTCATGCAACGCTGCACCCAGATGAAATTGGCGTGTGTCCCCCCCCGAATAATTGAGCTTTCTTGCGGTGGTATTTGATCAACTATTTTTTTGTGAAAAAAAAAAAAAAAAAAAACCACACAACACACAATTGAGAAAAAGCTATAATTGACTTTTTGCTATTAAACATGTCCAGTTAAAAAAAAAAAAAAAATCAAATTTTAGGCCAAAATGTATTCTGCTCCATGTCTTTGCTAAAAAAAAAAAAAAAAACAATACCTGTAAATTAATTGGTTTACGTAAAAGTTATAGTGTCTACAAATGGCGGTATAGATACTGGGATCTTTACTGTTTTCCAACTAGTAAAGGCGGCGATCAGCAACTTATAGGAGGGACTGCGGCAGACATTCTGACACTGGGGGGGGGGACTGACTTGGTGTCACTGACATCCCCAGTGATACCATAACAGTGCTCAGTGCTGGGAGAAAAAAAAAAAAAAAAAAAAAAACAACAAACACTGAACCAATGGCACTGGGCAGGAAGGGGTTAATGTGAGGGTGCAATCAAAGGGTTAACTGTGTGCTGGGAGTGTTTTACTAGGAGTGGTGTCTGTGTGCTTCACTGTAAACACACTGCTCTGCGTGGCTGTGCTGTGCAGTGTGTCCAAGCTGACAGGGAGGGGGACTGTTAGTAAACAAAATAGTCCTCCACGTTGGAGATTCCCTGGAATCAACGGCCAAGACGCAACCGTGACCCGGAAATGCAAAATCACACACACATATTTTATATATATATATATATATATATATACAGTCATGGCCGAAATTGTTGGCACCCTTGATATTTCTCCAGGAAATCATGTATTTCTCACGAAACGTATTGCATTAACACATGTTTTGCTATACACATGTTTATTCCCTTTGTGTGTATTGGGACAAAACAAAAAAAGGGAGGAAAGAAAGCAAATTCGACATAATGTCACACAAACCTCCAAAAATGGGCTGGACAAAAGTATTGGCACCCTTTCACAACTGCGGATAAATAAGAATGTTACAAGCATGTGATGCTCCTGTAAACTCACCTGGGGCAAGTAACAGGTGTGGGCAATATAGAAATCACACCTGAAAGCAGATAAAAAGGAGAGACGTTCACTTAACCTTTGCATTGTGTGTCTGTCTGTGCCACACTAAGCATGGACAACAGAAAGAGGAGACGAGAACTGTCTGAGGACCTGAGAACCAAAATTGTGGCAAAATATCAACAATCTCAAGGTTACAAGTCCATCTCCAGAGAACTAGATTTGCCTTTGTCCACAGTGCGCAACATTATCAAGAAGTTTGCAACCCATGGCACTGTAGCTAATCTCCCTGGTCGTGGACGGATGAGGAAAATTGATGAAAGATTGCAACGCAGAATAGTCCGGATGGTGGATAAGCAGCCCCAAACATGTTCCAAAGACATTCAAGCTGTCCTGCAGGCTCAGGGAGCATCAGTGTCAGCGCGAACTATCCGTCGACATTTAAATGAAATGAAACGCTATGGCAGGAGACCCAGGAGGACCCCACTGCTGACACAGAGACATAAAAAAGCAAGACTACAGTTTGCCAAAATGTACTTGAGTAAGCCAAAAGCCTTCTGGGAAAACGTCTTGTGGACAGATGAGACCAAGATAGAGCTTTTCGGTAAAGCACATCATTCTACTGTTTACCGAAAACGGAATGAGGCCTACAAAGAACAAAACACAGTACCTACGGTAAAATATGGTGGAGGTTCAATGATGTTTTGGGGTTGTTTTGCTGCCTCTGGCACTGGGTGCCTTGACTGTGTGCAAGGCATCATGAAATCTGAGGATTACCAAAGGATTTTGGGTCGCACTGTAGGGCCCAGTGTCAGAAAGCTGGGTTTGCGTCCAAGATCCTGGGTCTTCCAGCAGGACAATGACCCCAAAAACATACGTCAAAAAGCACTCAGAAATGGATGGCAAAGAAGCGCTGGAGAGTTCTGAAGTGGCCAGCAATGAGCCCAGATCTAAATCCCATTGAACACCTGTGGAGAGATCTTAAAATTGCTGTTGGGAAAAGGTGTCCTTCCAATAAGAGAGACCTGGAGCTGTTTGCAAAGGAAGAGTGGTCCAAAATTCCGGGTGAGAGGTGTCAGAAGCTTATTGATGGTTATAGGAAGCGACTGATTTCAGTTATGTTTTCCAAAGGGTGTGCAACCAAATATTAAGTTAAGGGTGCCAATACTTTTGTCCAGCCCATTTTTGGGGTTTTGTGTGACATTATGTCATATTTGCTTTTCTGCCTCTGTTTTATATTTGTTCCAATACATACAAAGGGAATAAACATGTGTATAGCAAAACATGTGTTAATGCAATACCTTTTTTGTGTGAAATACTTGATTTTCAGGAAAAATATCAAGGGTGCCAACAATTTCGGCCATGACTGTATATATATATTTTTTTTTTTTTTTTTTATTAGTGTTATTATAATAAATAGAATCTAGATATATATTTTTTAAAATAGTGTTATATATAATTTTTTTAAATAAAATATATTTTATATTATATTTTTTTAATTTATGATATAGATATATATATATATAAAAAAATTTATTGATAACCACCACAAACCAGAAGGAAACAAAACCAGCGCTCAGACATAGATGGTATTTCCCCCTTCAGCGGATCTCTCGTGGCGCGGCTCTCCAGGCCGGGAAAACAGCTATTTATGTTAATTACCAGATACGCGAGGAGGAGAACAAGACAAGTCATGTCCACAACCTATAATCACCTAATTCTGAGCTTTTAATTATACTGTGGAGAGCTTAGAAGCAGCTACAGGACGACGTCTGTGCAAATCCCGAGAGATGTGCGGCGCAGTGTCTGTCCTAGAACTGAAGACAAAACCCATTCAGGCCCCATTCACACTACATGATTTCGGAATCGCGCATTTTTTTGAATCTCGGCGACTCTGCCTGCGATTCCGAATCGTGGCATGTCACGCAATGTGCGTTTGGGTGCCGTTATTCTTATCGGCGCCCCAAACCCAGTGCGATCTTGCTGCGACTGTAGCATGGCATTTTTAAAAATCTAGCTAAACTGGTCATGGGCAGCACAGTGGCTAAATGGTTAGCACTTCTGCTTGGCAGTACTCGGGTCGCCAGTTCAAATCCCAACCACGGCACCACCTGCCTGGAGGTTGCATGTTCTCCCTGTGCCTGCGTGGGTTTCCTCCAGATACTCCGGTTTCCTCCCACACTCCAAAGACATGCTGGTAGGTGAATTATCTCCTGTCTAAATTGTCCCTAGTATGTGTATGTATGAATGTAAGTTAGGGACCTTAGATTGTACACCCCTTGAGGGTTAGGGACTGATGTGAATGTACAATATATATGTAAAGTGCTGCGTAAATTGACGGCACTATATAAGTACCTGAAATAAATAATAAATAAGTCCCATAAAGGAGCAGGAGCTTCTTATGGGAAACAAGCGCACACAGGGCACGCGGGACAGGTGGAATTGTGGGAAAATCTTGCAAAAAAAGAAAAAAAAAAAAAAATCGAGAACGGGAACACTCGTTCCTAGCAGAACTTGGGCAAGTCCTCGGTCACACAGATACGACTTTGAAATGTTGAAAATGTCAAAGTCAGACGTCATTGCGACTTGCAAGACACAGATTTCTATTTCGCACCTGAAGTAGTGCATGCGCAACTTTTCAAAATAGGTGCGACTCCGACCAAGTCAGAATCGCACCGATATGACCGCTTTGATTGTGGACAGTAGGGTGCAACTTGCCATGCGATTTGAAACTCACGGGGCAAGTTGCACCGGGTACGATCAAGCACTTAATGGTGACGCAAGAGATTCAGATTGTCTAAAGAGAAATTCAAGAGGCATGAAAAATCGACCAACTGCTAATACAGTCCAGAGAGCGATGGAACTGGGATAAAATCAGCCTTATTGGTGGTTTAGGTCATCCAACCGGATTCTAGAGAGCACCTCACATGGCTGGAGGGTGGGTTGGATGAAACCTGTGTCATAGAAACCTCACCTTTAGAAGTTTGAACAGAAATGTATATTTGGAGTTCATTCCCCTGAAAACGCCTCGTTATATCTGACATTTCTGCCCAACTGACAGTTTACTCCAAGAGAGATGACCTCTTTGGCATATCCAGGATCTGATGTTCTGATGAACGATCCCCATAGTAAGGACGACTTTTTTTTTTTTTTTTTTTTAATAACAAGCCTTCGTCATAACACTAGTGCAGGTGATACATGGAGCCATTCGAGCTCGAACACAAACCAGAAAAAAGAACGTTAAAAAACCCCCCAAAAAAAAAAAAACACAGATTCTGGTTTATTGAAGCCGACAAATCGCTTTAACAGTCCTTGCCCCTGGGACCTCCCATCTAACGCATTGCACCCAAAATTGCCTTTTTTGGGTGAACCGCGTTAGCAGGGGGGGTTTTGGGGGGTTTCAGAGATGGTCAGCTTAACACAAAAAAACAAAAAACACGAAAAAAAAAAAAAAAATACAAAAGAAAAAAAAAAAAAAAAAAAAAAAAAAACACCACACACACAACCCCCCCCCCCCAAAAAAAAAAAAAAAACCTCGAACACCCCCACCGCTACACAAAAGGTGTAAATGCAGCCTGATAAAGACCCCCGACTTCTCCTCTGCCTTCCATCAAAGCTAATGGAGTGAATTATTAGCGTCTCCCCTGAGCACGGCAACCAAAAACCAAGCAACGTATTGCGCTTCTCGGTGTCCATTCTAGCCGGGGAAGATCAACAAAAGGACATATGCGGATCTCCCTCCGTTCTACCTAGTGACACCAGTCACAGGGGTCCTGGGCCCCCACAGATGGGCCAGCAGAGCCCGAGAAACATGGTAGGGGCGCTTGCTGGTGGATCTACACTACCTACTCAAGGCGGTGTGTATGTGCAGGAGTTACATATAGTGGTGCACCGAAATGAAAAATTCTGGTACTGAACGAAAAAAAATTCAGGACGCAGTTGGCCAAAAACTGAAATGGACAGTTTTTTTTAAAATGTATAATTTTAAAACGCATTTTTTTGGAAAAAAAAAACCCACACACCATATATACCCCAAATTTTTTGTAAAATATGACAGAGGTTACTAACAGATACCAAAGATGTCACGCTTTAAAATTGAGCATACTTGTGGAATGGCATCAAACTACGTTACTTAAAATCTCCATGGGTGACACTTCAAAAATTTCTCCAGGTTACCAGTTTAAAGTTACAAAGGAGGCCAAAGCTAGAATTATTGCCATTACTCTGACGTTTGCGGCGATACTGCACATGTGTAAACCATTTACTTATGCGGGCGTGGCCTACATATTCACCACTGCTCGTGAGCACGGGGGGATGGGGGCACTTACATTTTTTTTTTATTTAATTACTTTTTTTTTTTTAAATCACTTTTATTCCTATCTCAAGGAATGCAAACCTTGTGATAGAAATAAGCAGTGACAGGTTCTCTTTATGGAGAGATCTTGAGTCAATAAGACCCTACATCTCCCTTCTACAATGTAGAGTATTAGATAAAAAATTAAATAAATAAAACGCATTGATCTAATGTAGAAAAATTATTATTTTTTTTAAATGGTCTCGTTTACATGGCGCCGGAACCGACGTAATGATGCCGCTCCAGTCCTCCAAGGGCATAGAGGTGAGTGGAGGCCATCTTTTCGTCACCGATCTCTATGCCCAGCTGCCAGGATCATTGGATGGGTTTTCAGGTATCCCTGAGAACCACCAGAAGGCGGCGGCAGGCAGGGCTATTTTCAGCACCTGCATCAGTGCCTATTTTCACATCGGCCAATTGAAGAGAGGGGTATTAACAGCCGTTGAAATTTCGGTGCATCCCTAGTTACATCATCAATGGTCAAAGCGGACTGCCATGGGACCAGGAAGAACTGGCAGCCGAGATGGTGGCGGCAGGAGGCGTAGCGGTGACAGGTGGCTGGCTGACTCCCGATCATGTGATCACTGTTCATGTGATCGGTACCTGTCCTACCGGATCCAGGTTATAAATTACAGGGATCTGTTGGTGACTGCGCAGTCACAGTGCTGGGGGCACCAAGCCAGCACACTCCCAACACAACAGAGTGGTGCCGGCATACAGGTGACAGCTTAGCGTTCAATCCCACCGCCACGTCACCACATATAGTTGTGTTCAAAATAATAGTGTGTTGAAAAAAGTGAATAAAGCTGAAAATCCTTCTAATATGTTTTATTTCCATCCACACAAATGCATTGGGAACACGACACATTCTATTCCAAATCACAACATGAAGAAAAATACATCAAATTTGTGTTGTTCCTCTAAAAAAAAAATGGAAGAAAAGTGATTAGACTGTTCAAAAAAAAAAAAAATGGCAGTGTTTGTATTCTTCTTTACAAACTCAAACATTCACTATATAAACTGAGAAATGTTTGAAGATTTTGCTTTCCTTTGAATGACTTCATGAATATTTGGTTGTAGTCGCACTGTTTCTGAGAACTGCTGTACATCTGTGTTGCATGGAGTCACCCAACTTCTGGCCCCTGTGATCAGGTATTCCAGCCCAGGATGATTGGACGACATTCCACAGTTCTTCTCCATTTCTTGGTTTTGCCTCAGAAACTGCATTTTTGATGTCACCCCACAAGTTTTCTATTGGATTAAGATCCGGGGATTGGGCTGGCCACTCCATAACGTCAATCTTGTTGGTCTGGAACCAAGATGTTGTACGTTTACTGGTGTGTTTGGGGTCGTTGTCTTGTTGGAACACCCATTTCAAGGGCATTTCCTCTTCAGCATAAGGCAGCATGACCTCTTCAAGTATTCTGATGTATTCAAACTGGCCCATGATCCCTTGTATGCGATAAATAGGCCCAACACCGTAGTATGAGAAACATCCCCATATCATGATGCTTGCACCACCATGCTTCACTGTCTTCACAGTGTACTGTGGCTTGAATTCAGTGTTTGGGGTCGTCTGACAAACTGTCTCCGCCCACTAGACCCAAAAAGAACAATCTTACTTCCATCAGTCCACAAAATGTTGCGCCATTTCTCTTTAGGCCAGTCAATGTGCTCTTTGGCAGATTGTAACCTCTTCAGCACACGTCTTTTTTCCAACAGTGGGACTTTGCGGGGACTTCTTGCAGATAGCTTGGCTTCACATCGGCGTCTTCTAATTGTAACAGTCCTCACAGGGAACGTCACACCTTCTTTCATCTTCCTGGAGCTGATTGTTGGCTGAGTCCGAGCCATTTTGGCTATTCTTCTACCCATTCCAATGGTAGTTTTTCGCTTTCTTCCACGTCTTTCAGGTTTTGGTTGCCATTTTAAAGCATTTGCCATCATTTTAGCTGAGCAGCCGATAATTTTCTGCACTTCTTTATATGTTTTCCCCTCTCCAATCAACTTTTTAATCAAGGTACGCTGTTCTTCTGAACAATGTCTGGAACGACCCATTTTCCTCAGAATTTCAGAGAGAAATACACTGTAACCAGCATGTCCAACATTTGCTGCCTTCCTTCCTTAAATAAGGGCAATAATTGCCACCTGTTTATCAAAGAATGAATGACCTCACTAATAGAACTCCACACTGCTATTATTTTGAACATGCCCCTCAATGAGCGATTCAATGACACAGAATCAGCAGCATGCATGTCATGACTGTTGGGTCTGTTGGATTTCTATGACTCTACTACACCTGCTAGGAAATTATTTGCCATGTAGAAATATCATTTCTACCAAAAACAGTGATTGATCCGGTTAGTGATGTCTGACTGCTATTATTTTGAACACAACTGTATGTGTATACAGCCAGCAGAAGGGGTTAAATGTATATGTTCGCCTGGACGTGAAGAATGTTCGATATGTGAAGAGATCCACAGACCTTGTCCTCTGTATAGATTGGATTTAGACTTGTTTGCTCATTACACAGTTAAAGTCCAATCGAACTTCCAGTTTACATTCGCTAAATACATTCCCGGGGCATGAAAACAAAAAAGGTGGGCAAAGTCCCACAGACTGTTTTGAGACCATCCTCATCCGAAGTTTTGCACTTGGCGGGGGGAACCAGCGGGGTCCACCCAGCACAGGTCTAACACTGCCCTGCCAAGTCAGACCGATAATGCTGCTGCCAAGGAGGCATGTCAGACCTATGCAGAGAGACCACTGCTTTCATACAAAGAGGAAGGGTCTTTTTCTACGAGAGGCTGGCAGGTGACTGGCTTTTCTACTCCAGCTGCTTTGTACAGAAAATGAACTGTAAGAGTGGGACCAAGTTTTGGCGGGTACATATTAATGGATGTGAATGGGCTGCCAACGTACCTAAGCACGACCGCTGCCGTAACGGACCTTGGCTTGGCTGGTGGCAAAATTTACCTAAAACACAATTTTCAGCACAATTTACCCTTTTTACCCACTATGTCCTCGGACGGGAAAGGGCTGCAGCAACAATAAAGATACAATTTTTTTTCTGCTGCCGATTTCCTACAAAACTTAAAAGTGATCCAAGGGGCTATACAGCCGCTGCATCAAATTTATGGTGACGGAATGGGGTCCCCCAGCAAACCACTGCCTCTACCACGCTCTCCTGAGCAATCAAAGAGCTCATTAGCACGGCGAAGAACTAGGAGGGGAGGAAAGTATATCTGTACCCGCCTCCCCTCAGTGATGTCATCCTCATGGTTTCCGATTTCTTATATCACGTCCCGTGCAGTTTGTCGTTTACAAGCCAAATACCAGCTTTCTACAGCATCGGACTAGACTGATCACAGTATGTGGAAATTTTTCCCATTTAATAGCATGCAGCAACAGCCCTGAAGAAGGAAGAGTCTTTTCTCCCGAAACGCATTGGCTTGATGTCCTCGTTACGCTCAATAAATGACTCAAACTTCCATCAAAAGTGCATTCTTCTGCACATCGGGCACTCCTTTTCTATTACTCCAAGTCTACATGCGGAAATTACCGCAGGGCCGTACTGGAAAGGCAGCAGCCCAAACCCTAAGAGGGTTTGCTGCCAATATTCACCATTGGGTACAACTGACTGGAGGGACATCTCCATACCCACCTACAACCAGTGACTGGTCCATTCAGTTCAGTCTTCAGCACAAACATGGATGTGACTGACTGCATAACTGTCACATTGATAACGAAGATGCAACTTTTGGGAGTTTACATTGCGCTCTATAGCATGAAAGTTGCATCAAAATAGTACAGGAATCTTTTTTTTTTTTTTTTTTATTTAAGCTGAATAGATTTGAACAGCTTCCACTGATAATACATAGTCAGCGACTTGCCATACAACTTTATGTAACCAGAGTCGCATGACAAGTCACACAAGTGTGAATGGAACATTAATGACTGCGCTGCCTTAACGCAATGGGCCCTTAAAAATGTAAGATTTACAAGGAAAAAAAAAAAAATTATTTATATATATATATATATATATACACACACACACACACACACACACACACACACACATATACACACATACATATACACACACACACACACACACACACATATATATACACACACATCTACACACTTACAAAGATTATATATATATAACTATAGCCATCTGTAAATATATATATATATATATATATATATATATAAAAAATTCTTTTCTTCTTATATTACGCACACACCTCGGTTTACGAATTTAATGCCTTCTGTGGGACTTTTCGTATTGCAAAAAATTCTTAAACCAAAACACACTTTCCCATAGGAATGCACTGAACACCAATTAATCAAAAAACAAAAAAAAAAAAAAAAAAAAAGACTTCTGTTCAAAACTCTTTATAAAGTGCACTTTAAAAAGGCATACCGTATTTGCCGGCGTATAAGACGACTTTTTGACCCTTGAAAATCTTCTCAAAAGTCGGGGGTCGTCTTATACGCCGGTACACATGTTTAGGGGGGCTGCGGCATTAAGTACAGGGGTTTGCACGGGCTGATGTCTCTTACCTGGATCCAGTCCCACGACGATCCGGTCCAGGAAGCGCGGCGTCTCCTTCAGTTCGGCCACTGGATGTTCGTGCGGCTGCTCGGCTCCGCCTCCTCACCGGTGATTGGCCGCCAGAACTGTAGCTCAGGAAAGGCACACAGGCGACCAATCACCGGCGAGGGGGCGGAGCCGAGCGGCCCCGCGAAAATTGAGTGCCGGAGCAGCAGGTAAGTGTTCTGTGTAGAGGTGCTGCTGCAACCACATATGCTGGCTGCAGCAGCACCATACGAGAACAGGGTCAGCAAGTCTCAGTGGGAGGAATAGTGCCCCATCATTGGTGTCACTGATACCAACGATGGGGCACTATTCCTCCCCCCCACTGACACCAATGATGAAGCACTATTCCCCCCCCCCCACTGACACCAACGATGGGGCACTATTCCACCCCCCACTGACACCAACGATGGGGCACTATTGCACTCCTCACTGACACCAATGATGGGACACCATTCCTCCCACTGACATCAATGATGGGGCACTATTCCCCCCACTGATACCAATGATGGGGCACCTATTCCCCCCACTGATACCAATGATGGGGCACTATTCCTCCCACTGACACCAATGATGGGGCACTATTCCTCCCACTGACACCAATAATGGAGCACTATTCCTCCCACTGACACCAATAATGGAGCACTATTCCTGCCACTAATACCAATGATGGGGCACTATTCCTGCCACTAATACCAATGATGGGGCACTATTCCTCCCACTGACATCAATGATGGGGCACTATTCCTCCCACTAACACCAATGATGGGGCACTATTCCTCCCACTGACACCAATGATGGGGCACTATTCCTCCCACTGATACCAATGATGGGGCACTATTCCTCCCACTGATACCAATGATGGGGCACTATTCCTCCCACTGATACCAATGATGGGGCACTATTCCTCCCACTGATACCAATGATGGGGCACTATTCCTCCCACTGATACCAATGATGGGGCACTATTCCTCCCACTGATACCAATGATGGGGCACTATTCCTCCCACTGACACCAATGATGGGACACTATTCCTCCCACTGATACCAATGATGGGGCACTATTCCTCCCACTGACACCAATGATGGGGCACTATTCCTCCCACTGACATCAATGATGGGGCACTATTCCTCCCACTGACACCAATGATGGGGCACTATTCCTCCCACTGACACCAATGATGGGGCACTATTCCTCCCACTGACACCAATGATGGGGCGCTATTCCTCCCACTGACACCAATGATGGGACACTATTCCTCCCACTGACACCAATGATGGGGCAGTATTCCTCCCACTGGAGTGCATTGCTAGAGGGGTAGTCTTATACGGCGAGTATAGCCCAAACACTACATTTTAGCAGGAAAAGTAGGGGGGTCGTCTTATACGCCGGCAAATACGGTAAATACTGTACAGGGACATAATTTAAAAAAATTTATAAATGCATTGAAAAATTAACCTCCCTAGCAGCCTGATTATGTCATTATTTCTGTGCTCAAAGCGGTAAATTTTTTTGCATGGAAAAGTTGTTTTTTTTTTATTGTAGGCCTGTAATTTTTAGGAATAACTCACTGAAATCTGTCCGAACAAGAGTCTAGTAAACATCCCGGGTGTAATAAAATTTGAAACACGAAATCATAAATGATAATTTAATAAATAATCATAAAAAATAAATTTAATTCAATAATATAATCAAACCAAAAACACTGAAATGTGAAATATAGCGCCAAGTTCGCACATCGCTGAGCAAAGTCGCAGAATCGTTTTCAGTGTCTGATGAGGAATTTCCCCCACGAATCATTATCACTCAATTCTGCAAGTGGTTCTGATTTACTATCGCTGTTCTCTAGCCGGTCTAAAACCGCTTTTGACCTAAAGGGACGCTTTTTGGACGCCATGGACATTTCTCAGTTTCCAGGCAGAAAGAACAGTAAAAATGCAGGCAGGGCGCCGGACAAAGCACTCGGGACAAAATGTATGTGAAATGGTTTGATACAGGAATGTTTTTCTGATTGATTTTAGTGTATTTTGTGAATATGACTTTTTAAAATTTTTACATTTCCCGCCATTCCGTCCCGACGCTCGCAGGGACCGGAACCCGGCATCGGCCGGAGGAGATGGACAGGGACGCTGCAGGGGGGACATCGCGGGAGCGCAGGACAAGGTAAGTGACACGGGGAATCCCTGAGCAACGCTGCAGTGTATTCCCGAGTGTAGCTCGGGGTTACCGCTTTTGGCACTGATAATTAACCGCGAGCTACACTCCGGAATACCACCAGGGAGGTTAATCTGTTCGTGTTGCAAAAAAAAAATAAAAATTTTGTAAACCGAGGCATAATTTTCAATGGATTTTCATTCGTAAACCGAAAATTAAGTTAACCGAGGCGCGCCTGTGTGTGTATTATATGTATACACAATGTGGAGAAGAGCAAGAATACTCCTTGCAGTGATTGAAACTCCCTTCACAGCGCACACACAGAATGTCAGCTATTTATCTACAGTACTTACTAGCTGCCAGAATCACCTCCGTCATACAATGTATGTAAAAGACATCCACCAGGAGAACAGAGAAATTCTCTTTACTTATAATTTCCTTCAAAAGCCAATCATCTCTTAAAGACAAAATATGAAGTTGTGTCAAAAAAAAAAAAAAAAAAAAAAGGAAGGAGGGTTGATGGTGCTGGAACCACTGAGAGTGATCTTGCTGTCATCCGACAATTAGACAGTGGTCAGACTATGGAGAATCTGAATATTGGGTTGCCAGCTTCGGTACACCAAAAAAAATTTCCAGATCACCTTGGGTTGGGAGGATGGGCAAGTCTACAACTGAAGTTCTACATCTTCTGCAACCACAGGCATTAATACAGAGTGCCTATGCCCACTGGTCTCACCAGATTTGGAGAGGTCACTACTGTGCTGCTCAATGTTCTCCTTGCTGGAGAGGAAGCTGTACATGAGGACGTGCAGTACAAGGATCCCCCTGCTTCTGTGCCTTGAACTTCATAGCTGTCTAGTGTGGGCTCATCTTAGGCCTCATGTACACTGCTGCTCCTGAGTTTAGGAGCTTTTGGCATTTTTTTTTTTTCCCCAAAGCCCCTGAACTCAACAAATGACTGTGTCCATGCACGCCAAGGCTTTTACCAGAGTTAAGGAGCAGCACAGATAAAGAGCAGTTAAACATTCCTCTTCTGAACACAGAAGAAACACATTAAAAGGCAAAGGAATGTTTTGGCCAAAAAAAACATGTAAACATGCCTACCGCTTGGGCATTTATTCACGTCAACGGAAAATATTCTGACCAATCAAATGAATAAACATCCAAGCACTAAACGCAGTGAAATGAGGTAGCGCGTTTAGTGTTTTTCTGCTGCCAGGAGAGCTAAACGTCTAAGGGAGTTAATGTGTACATGAGGTCTAAAGCAGCCCTGCTTCTGACTGCTGGTCTCACCAGATCTGGAACGAGATTTGGCAATTACATTGCTGGGCTGCTCACTGTTCTCCATGCTGGAGAGGAAGCTGTATCGGAGAACCTGCAACGCAAGAATCGTCCTGCTTCTGCTTCATCCATTCTGTGGTTCCTTCACTTTTACTATTACCCCACCAATCATCGAATTACCAATCAGGGTGACAGCTCTGACATGAGGACCCAAAGTCCTGCTCCCCTACTAAGATGGCCTCCTCCACCTAGACACACAGTACAGAAGAAGGCATGGCATATCTGTGATGGTGAAAGGATCAGCTGCAGGAGCCCACAGGCAAAACTGGTGACAAGTCCTTGGTCTTTGGGCACAGCTTCCACAGTACAGGTCCTCTAAATGTCCAACACAGCAAAAAGTCACACAAATGACAAACATCTCGTGTTGAGGCAAGCTAAAGGTCGACTTCCACATCTCTGTGAATGCGGTCAATAGCTCCATTATGTCAACCAACTGTTGTCTTTAGGATTTCAAGGAAATACTTTGGGAAACCCCAGCAAGTTCATCGAAGCGTTAAATCTGTATTTTCCCCACAAAGAATGTCGAACATGCAAAACAGATGCAGCTAACCGACCAGTGAACACCTGCGTTCGCTAGAAACCCACTTCTCCTCGTAAGGTTAGAAACAGAAACATGGATTTCCTTGTAAACTACTAACCCCATCACCTCCCCCCATGAAATGGAGATGAACAAAGGCAAACATATCTGAAGTCTAGTCTGGGTGACAACCATGGCTTCCTCCATAGATACAGTGAGTGAGCGTAGCCACCCTGGAACAGGAAGCGTGTTACTGGCAGGATCACCAGCTTGAAATAATGTCAGAATAGCTTGTGGGTTTAGATACACCGACAGGTTAATGTAACATTAATTATTTATTACAGGTACTTCTATAACGCCGTCCATTTACGCCGCGCTTTACACGTATATTGTACACATTCACATCAGTCCCTAACCCACAAGGGGCGTACAATCTAAGGTCCCCAACTTACATTCATACATACACATACTAGGGACAATTTAGACAGGAGCCAATTAACCTACCAGCATGTCTTTGGAGCGTGGGAAAAAACCGGAGGAAACCCACGCACGCACAGGGAGAACATGCAAACTCCAGGCAGGTGGTGCCGTGGTTGGGATTCGAACCAACAACCCCCGTACTGCCAGGCGGAAGTGCTAACCATTTAGCCACTGTGCTGCCCATAACATAGGGTGACAATACTCTGTCGGAGAGAGCGGACGCGGCGAAGGCAGGCTCCCCCGGGGTGGGAGAGCGGACGCGGCGAAGGCAGGCTCCCCCGGGGTGGGAGAGCGGACGCGGCGAAGGCAGGCTCCCCCGGGGTGGGAGAGCGGACGCGGCGAAGGCAGGCTCCCCCGGGTTGGGAGAGCGGACGCGGCGAAGGCAGGCTCCCCCGGGTTGGGAGAGCGGACGCGGCGAAGGCAGGCTCCCCCGGGTTGGGAGAGCGGACGCGGCGAAGGCAGGCTCCCCCGGGGCGGGAGAGCAGACGCGGCGAAGGCAGGCTCCCCCGGGGCGGGAGAGCGGACGCGGCGAATTCCCACAATTCTCTGCACATCACAGATCAGCCCTAGAACTAAGATGTCAGTCTATAATACAGTATAAGAAAGGATGGTCAAAAATAAAAAATCATAATAAGTAAACTGTGGAATCAAGGGACAGGTAAGTGTCCATTCTTTTTTAAAAGTCAGCAGCTACAGTTTTTGCAGCGGACTTATTTCTTTTTTTCAACTGGAACTCCGCTTTAATTGAACAAGCGGATTGGCTCCCATACACAGCTGCACCGGATTCTGACTGCCCAGGTTTTAGTAAGTCTCCCCCCCCATGTGTCAGTGACAACACATCAGCACTGCTGCCTTCACACAGCACACCAGCGACTGCGTGCCACCACTCCTCCCGGGGTGAATGAGCCCCAAAAGGTACCAGTGACTCTGTAAAACAAAGTAACTTTCAGAAAAGAAGCAGAAAGTTCTCCCGACTCCGGAGTGGGATGCAGAGATGGAGGTCAGGGAAGCACGACTCCATTATGTAATAGAGGACGGGGATCCGGTATGGATGATTCACCACATGAGACAATCAGAGAGGTGAGAGCAGAGCCAGCGAGAGATCGTCATCTCCTGAGTCACACTATGATGTCACACGCCTGAAATACTCCTGATGGCAGACAATGACACGCAGGCGGAGGATGGGGGGGGGGCCATTGTTGTCTGCTGCCGTCCAGCTCTATTCTCTGCTCACCACAGGAAGGACGATCACTTCTGCTAAAGAGGCTCAGCGAGCTGCACTGTGCATTCCTGCAGGGGATGGGACGGCGCTTCGCTGCCCCCGTGCAACCTATGGGACAGAACGTCACAGTGTGCATACGGCGATTTCGCTGCCCCCATGCAATGTACAAGAAGGGACGAAAATTCCCTGCCCGAGCAACCTACGGGACACCTTTTTTGCTGCCCGTGTGCAACCGACGGGATGGCGATTTTGCTGCCCGCGTACAACTGATGGGACGGGATAGGATGGCGCTTCACTGCCCCCATACAACATACAGGAGGGACACTGATTTGCTGCCGCTGTGCAACCTACAGGATGGCGATTTCGCTGCCCGTCACAGTGTGCAAACGACGGGGCGGCAATCTCGCCGCACGCCCCCAGTGCAAACGACGGGGCGGCAATCTCGCCGCACGCCCCCAGTGCAAACGACGGGGCGGCAATCTCGCCGCACGCCCCCAGTGCAAACGACGCGGCGGCAATCTCGCCGCACGCCCCCAGTGCAAACGACGCGGCGGCAATCTCGCCGCACGCCCCCAGTGCAAACGACGGGGCGGCAATCTCGCCGCACGCCCCCAGTGCAAACGACGGGGCGGCAATCTCGCCGCA